>NC_059300.1:28837734-28860234 GCF_017591435.1 Portunus trituberculatus
CGCACCCCCTTGTACCCAATGACGGAGCCACAGATAGAGGAGTGTGAGGGATGAGGTGAAGAATGCTGGGTGAGATGTGGTGAAAGATGGTGGAGGTGGTGGTGGTGGTGGTCGATATAAGAAGGAAGTGATAACTAGTAAATCAGCAGTAAATAATAATAACTACTACAACTATAACAACAATACTACTACTGCTCCTTCTACCATTACTACTATTACTACTACTACTACTACTACTACTACTACTACTACTACTGCTGCTGCTGCTGCTGCTGATACTACTACTACTACTACTACACGAAGAACAAAAATTTGCACTTTTTACGTGTGTGTGTGTGTGTGTGTGTGTGTGTGTGTGTGTGTGTGTGTGTGTGTGTGTGTATGTTACATCGGTGTTTTCAATCCGCAATTCATGGGACTTTTCTTCGTACGTATAAAATAATAGTGACTTTGGGAGTTATTTTCACTCACCTACATAATAACATATACATAAATATTTTTCAAAAGATGCAAATGAAGCATGAATACATTACAAGTGACAGTGAACATTTTTACCCTGAAATTTTGAATCTTACACTAAAAAAGAAATAATAGTAATAAACATAAAACACAATATATAAAAGTTTTCAGAATTGAGAAGGCAAGCAGTGGTCAGGCAATAAAGGATTAACGAGACACATTAAGTGGTGTTTAGCATTAAGACCTGTGGTTTCTTCTTCGTTAGGAGTGCACTAATCACTTAATTGCATAATGACATCATCCTAATCGCATAATGACTCATGTAATTTTCATTCCTCAACAGGTAAGGGCGTGTCCTGTGTGCTGCTGAGACGGGACAGGTGGGCAGGTGAGTGTGGCCCGCTAGTGTCCTGCGAAATGGAAAGGGAAGGCGTGGAGCAGGTACAGATGTGATCACTGAGTACCAGGGCGCGTTTTCATATTCATTTTGCTTACTTTTTGGTGATTTTATACAGCTTCAGAAACTTTTGTGGCGATTGAAATAGTGAAGACTGTGGCCATTAATCTTCTGACCATTATAGACCCTTCATAATGTAAATGAAATGGTCTAATCACACACAAAATTCAGGGTAGAAAAGCGTTCCAGTACTGAAGAGGTTAATGCTCCGTGTCTGGCCCTCCACAGTGCCTCTCTTATTCAATGCTGAGAAGTCCATTTTTTTAAGGTATTATCACAAAATCTATTGGTGTGCAAAGGTACTATACCACAAAATCAATAGTTTAATATCACTGTTTCATATTTCGTGGTTTATGATTCAAGCATAACTGAAAATCATAACACGCAACTGTATAAATGTCTATGTACTTTTATGTATATATTTATTAAACCTTCACAATCTTTCAGTTTCAGTTTCGATATCCGGAATAATTTTATACTGATTCCTGACTCCTCGTGTTTAATGTTATTTCTTCCTATTTCTTATGACCTTTTTATTTATTTATTTTTTCCGTATATTCACCGACGGACTGCAAGACATGAGAGTGGACGCTTAACGAATTCTACACTCGTTATTTGGGCATTCATGTCTTTTTACGGTGCGTGGTAACGTGGATATGACAGGAATAAGTAAAAGTAGAAAATATTGCTTAAAATGTGACAAGAAGAAAATAGATTATGCAATGTGAAAAAAAAAAAATAGGATGATTTATGTGAATGGCAAAAATAAAGAGGGAAAGGAAAAAAGTAGTGACTGAAGTGTGTGTGTGTGTGTGTGTGTGTGTGTGTGTGTGTGTGTGTGTGTGTGTGTGTGTGTGTGTGTGTGTGTGTGTGTGTGTGTGTGGATGGGTGGGTGGGTGTGGCGTTAGGCTGCGCACTACAGTGAATGAATCCTATAGAGAAGTTTGTATGAGATGCAGTTCAAACCCATCACTCACACTTCCAAGGACCTTTTTCTCTAGTCTCACTCCGTCAGTTTCCACCGTCCTAGCGCACCTACAACTTCATATTCACTGCATTTACTCCATATTTCCTCCACATGCCTCTCTACCATTCCTCACCCTTCATCGCATCCCGCTATTCTCAATCCACTAGTTCACGGCGTCTCCACTGGCCTCAGCTTATGTTTCCCCACCCTGTTACCACATCCACATCCCACTGCACTTGTTCCCTTCGCTTACACAACCTCACAACCCCAACACGAGCCATCCAGTCTAGGTAGCACATGTGGAAGCTCACCTCACCTCACCTTCTGCAGTTCACCTTGTCTCATTTCACCTCAACTCAACTCAACTCACCTCACCTCATTTCACTTCACCACGCCTCGCTTCGCCTCGCCTCACCTAACTTCAGCTCACCTCAACTCACGTCACGTCACAGCACCTCGCCTTGCCTCATCTCACCCTAACCCATCTCACCTCACCTAACCTTACCTCACTTCACCTCACCTCACTTCACTTCTCCTCACTTCATCTAACCTCACCTCACATCAACTCACCTTTCCTCACCTCACCTCACATAATCTCACCTTTCCTCATCTCACCTCACCTCACCTCACCTCACCTCACCCCACCTCGCCTCGCCTCGCCCGGCCTGCTCTCCTCCCCCGTCTCGCGAACAAATGCAATAGTAGCTGTTACTTCATTGCCTGTGCGTGAATATAATTATAGAGCTGCCGTGAGACACCCAGGGCGGGGTAATTTAACTTCAAAGGAGCGAGCGAGGCCCCCGGCAATTACACCGAATTACGTGCAGGCTCCAAGATATTAACTTTATATGCGAAGGATCATAAAGCTGCGGAAACACAATACTTTGCAATTCAATTAAACTTCACAGATACCAGGCAAGCTCCTGCGTTTGTTTGGAGACTGGTATTACGGCCCGCGCCTCACTGCCTCCTTTACACCGGCCCAGCGTGAGGGAGGCAGAGAGTGGAGGTGTAGAGAGGTGTGGGTGTGATGAGAAAAGGAGAGGTGATAGAAGAGGAGAGTGTAGCGAGGTGTAGTGTGTGAAGAGAGAGCAGGGAAGAGGGAGGGTGCAGCGTGGTGTGGGTGTCATGAGGTGTGGTGGAGAGTGTTTGGCTTGGTGATGACAGCTTGTAGGTTGGCTGCAGCACCGCCACTTCGGCAAGACATGTGACTGGCAGCGTAGTGAAACGGGTTGGATTTCAGTGTATTTATTATAAACAAAGAATAAAATCCTATTACACTGAAAAGAGCAGAAAATGTAAACCACTGGTAATACGAGGATATATAAACCTTCAGTTATAATAAGACTGGTAATACGGAAATCAGATAACGATAAGAAGGAAAGAAGACTTGAGAATGAAAATGAGAAAAGGGATTTGGGGGAAGATAATGACAGCCATAGATGAAAGGAGAAGGAAGAATAAGAGGATGAAGAGAATGACGAGGAAAAGAGGTTGCAACTGTGGCTGTGGCTGTGGCTGTCTGGCGGTCCTCCTCCTGCACCTGCGAGACAGACAGCCGGTCACTTATTCAACCTCAAGCCTGAGTCAGTTCTGAGAAATTTCTAAACCTGGAGAATGTTTATTGTTGCATGACACGATCCTCCACTAATTAAGCTGCGAAACTTGCCAGGGCTCACCACCACCACCACCGCCAACACCACCACCACCACCACCACCACCAACACTACGTAATTTTTCATTCATGTCATGTGCAATCAAACGAAAAAGGAGGAAAAGTGTTTGTTGTCACTCTTGTAGGTAAATGTAGGCGATGCAATGAATGATATATCCGCGTGAGTCGCCCTGTACACCAACATACTCGTGGCAATATAATAGAGACAAAATACAGGACAAGGAATTAATCATTGGAGATAAACGTCCTAATTCAAAATAAATAGTCTCCAGGTGGATTAAAAGACTAAAGCGGAAACGCTCAACAACACACACACACACACACACACACACACACACACACACACACACACACACACACACACACACACACACACACACACACACACAACGAGTCATGGGTGGCAGCGTCGTGGTGGTCATATTTCTTCTATATGCGTAATGAAGTAATAATATAAATAATAATGATAATAATCTATCTACATACTTTGCCGGCATTTCCAAACCAAAGAATGGGCGAAGCAGAAGATGGAGAATGAGAAGGAAAGTAATATAGGATAAAAAGAAGGATAAATATAGTATAGGAAACTCAGAATCAGTCCAGATAATATAATAGAAATAATACCACAGCAAACCCAGAGTCATCCTTAATTTCCGCTACAGTTGAATGTCTTGATTCATAACACCGCGAGTAGCCAGCTGAGGGACTTGCCGCCACGTCAACACTACACTAAGTGGTCCGCTCCGGATTACACACGGGGCGGCTGCTGGTCTGCCCGAATGTTTTGCCGTGAGCTTCGTTCCGTTTGTAATCTGCGTTGATAACTCTGTGATTGAAAGGCCGATGTACTTACCGCATTAATCTCCACACGGCACTGGGATAGGAAAATATTTATAAGTGCCAAAGTTAAACAGGACTTCAAAGTAGGAATATTTTAGAAGAACCAGTCACATAAGTGAGGCCTTTCATTCACAGCAGGCGTGCAGTTCTTTCCTTGCGTGCCGAACATGAAAATAAACTGGACCCTGGAATGCCCTAAGCGGCACTCATTAGCACGCCATGGGTCAGGTAAGTCCGTCATAATGCCTCAGCAATTGTGGCGGCAACGTAATAAGTCAGGACATAAAGAGCAGGGAAATGAGAGGACCCATCACTCTTACTTTCACTTACAGAACCTAACAGACCATGAACAGTATGTAAAGACGTACTGAAGTCGCCTTTTGTGATAGCCGCTTCAGGTCTAATGAGTCTATAAAAAAAGAGTATTAGAGCACAAAAAAAACATTATATATTATGAGATTATTTGTATTTGTTATGAGTATGTGGTACTTAAATCCATTTTGTCCCTAGACCCTTGAATTACAATAGGTGTAAATGAGAAAAAAACAGAAATAATCACAGAGTTTGCGAGAATATAGACTGTTGAATGAAACAAATAACAAAGACAAAGGTTAGTCATACTCCTAGTGAGTGTAAAGGAGAACAAGTAAATAGATCAATAAATAAACAAGAAAAAAACAGTAAACGTTATGAGATTTTGCGATAAAGCAGATTGATTAATGAAGTAAATACTATGAAAAGGCGAAAGAAAAAAATTGAGTGATGAATAAAATAAATAAAAAAGGCAAAACTTAGTCGTGTGTCTAAAGAATCCAAAGGAGAATTAATAAATAAATCAATAAATAAAGCACGGTAAACATTATGAGGTTCTACGATAAGGTAACCTGTTTAATGGAGCTATTAGCATACAAAGACAAAAGAAAACATGCATAGTTGATTAAAGTAAATAAAGAAAGACAAAAGATAGTAATATATCTAACGTAGAACTAAAAAAATGTGAATTAGTAGAGGACGGTAAACATTCTGAGATTTCACGATAGAGTAGCCTGTTCAATAAAGCAAATAGTATGTAAACGTCAAAGAAAAGACAGTCAGTTGAATAAAAAAGAAAGAACGAAAGAAAGGCAAATGTTAGTAGTTATAAAAATGAATTAGTAAAAGAAGGTAAACATAAAGAGATTTTACGATAGGATAGATTATTTAATGAAGCAAATAGTATATGAATGTAAAAGTAAAGATAGATAGTTGAATAAAAATAAATAAAGAATGACAAAAGTTAGAAGTAAAAAAAAATCAGTGTAAGAATGTAAACTTAAAGAGATTTTAAAATAGGGTAGCCTGTTTAATGATGCAAATCGTATATATAAAAAAAAAAAAAAAGGATAAACAGTTGAATAAAGATAAATAAAGAAAGACCAAATTTAGTAGATAGAAAAATGAATTAGTAAAAGAAGATAAACATTGAGAGATTTTACGATAGAGTAGCCTGTTTAGTGCTAGTGTAAATGCTGAAGAAAAGATAGACAGTTGAATAAACAAAATAAAGGGAACAAAAGTTAGTAGTACATGTAAAAGAGAGCTAGAAAAACAATGAATTAGAAAGAGAAGAGATTCTACGATGAAGCAAATAGAAAAGATAGACAGTTGAATAAATATAATAGAGGAAAGACAAAAGTTAGTAGATAGAAAAGAAAATTGAATTAGTAAAAGAAGTTAAACATTAAAATCGATAGGGTAACTTGTTTAATGAACCAAATACTATGTAAAAACCAAAGAAAATATAGACAGTTGAATACGAATAAAGAAACATAAAATTTAGTATAAAAAAAGAAATTAGTGAAAACAATAAACATTAAGAGATTATATAATAGTGTAGCTTATTTAATGAAGCAAATAGTATATAAAGGCGAAGGCTGGATGGAAGTGTAAAGTGTCTGTCCTGAGGTACGTGCAGGTACTCTGGTGACTCGCTCCACGCAATTACAGCGAGTTAGAGGCGGCAGCTCGGGTACCTTGTCTAGTGTTGACTGCTCGTTCCTCCCCAATTACCGGAGAAAAAGACGCCCATAAAAGTGTTGGAGTGTAATGAGAGGTACAAGTTGCTCCCAGCGGCGTAGAGAGCTTGCTACACACACACACACACACACACACACACACACACACACACACACACACACACACACACACACACACACACACACACACCTCTAAGTACTCCTACGGTATTCTATCATTAATTTTCTCTCTCTCTCTTTCAGTGCTTTTCCCATCAATTTCCCCAACCTACCTACTCCCCTCACTCTCTCACTCTCTCACTTTTTCACTCCGACACCTCTATGTATTCCTACGGTGTTCTATCTTTAATTTTCTCTCTCTCAATGAATTTCCTATAAATTTACATCACGTACATACTCCCTTTTTCACTCTCTCACTCTCTCACTCCGACACCTCTAAGTATTCCTACACACACACACACACACACACACACACACACACCGCGTAGTGTAGTGGTTAGCACGTTCGACTCACAATCGAGAGGCCCGGGTTCGAGTCTCGGCGCGGCGAGGCAAATGGGCAAGCCTCTTAATGTGTGGCCCCTGTTCACCTAGCAGTAAATAGGTACGGGATGTAACTCGAGGGGTGTGCGAAGTGTGTTGTGGTCTCAGTCCTACCCGAAGATTGGTCTATGAGCTCTGAGCTCGCTCCGTAATGGGGAAGACTGGCTGGGGTGACCAGCAGACGACCGAGGTGAATCACACACACACACACACACACACACGCACGCACGCACGCACGCACGCAGGGCAGCCACGCATTATCTCGACAAGTTTTGGACAAGTTGAGATAAATTGTAGTGGTGAGGGAGGACTGAGGGTGTGGGGGGTGCCGCGCTCTCCCCTCCCCTGCCACCCTGCCACCGTGCCACCCTGCCACCTTCCCACTGCACATTAGCGGGGTGAATAACTGTGGTGGGGTTCAGAGGGCCGAGTTGGGGTCTGCAAGACTGGAAGGAGAGGGGAAATGGGAATATGGGGAAGGGGAAACCTGAACCTCTTACCCTGAACTCTGATGATGATGATGATGATGATGATGGATACAGTAGTCATCAGGGAGTTATGATAGTGCTGGCAACTAATAACTCTAACAAGAAGGAACAATTTTATGTGGAAATCTTGGTCCCTCCCTCTGTGTGTGTGTGTGTGTGTGTGTGTGTGTGTGTGTGTGTGTGTGTGTGTGTGTGTGTGCAGTGCCGGAGGGGAAGCAGGGTCTGAAAAAACTATGGGGCGCCTCATTAAGTTCTTTCTCATCTCGTTTGGAATATTTTGTCCCGAAGGGTAAACCGCCGCTACTAAAATGCGGGTTTTAAAGCTACGCAACTGGAGATTAATTCTTGATGCGCCATTAAATTAAAACGATACAGAGAGAGAGAGAGAGAGAGAGAGAGAGAGAGAGAGAAAGTGGAGGTAAAATTTCATAACCTCATTTACCTTCATCAGCACACCCACGTCTGCCTCTTCACTTCTTTACAACCAAGGGGATATACTCTCAAACGTATCCACACTGCTTAATTAACTCCCTCCTCCTCTTCCTCTCTTCTTCCTTCCCTCACTTGCCTCCACTCTCACTCCCTCACTTCCTCGTTGTATATCTTTACCTTCCACGAGAGAACATGTATCTTAGAGCATTCGGGAAGGAGGACCAATCAGCAGCAGACACGTTGGCCCTCGTTAGGTTGTTTATGATATTCTAAGTGAAGAGAGTAAAGGCGACAAGGGGAGGTGGAGTAATGGAGGTGGATGGGTGGGTGAGTGTGTGTAGGTGGATACAGAGTGGGAGAGTGGCTGTGTGGATGTGGTGGAGGAAGTAGGTGGATGGTTTAGTGGACATTATATGAGTGTGTATGGATCCAAATGCTTACCTCAAGAAGCCTTTTGTCTAGACGTCTGAGTATAAAGATATTTTGGGAAGCCTTCGCCTCCTCCTCCTCCTCCTCCTCCTCCTCCTCCTCCTCCTCCTCCTCCTCCTCCTCCTCCTCCTCCTTGGTTCCCTTGACCGTGGTAGTAAAAGTAGAGGGAAGGGAGACCAGGAGAAGGACAAGAAGGGCGATTTGATAAGGAGAAGGAGGAGGAGGAGGAGGAAGAGGATGAGGAGAAGGAAGAGGAGGAAGAGGAGGAGGAGGAGGAGGAGGAGGAAGAGGAGGAGGAGGAGGAAGAGGAGGAGGAGGAGGAAGTAGAAATGGGATCTTAGTTTGTCCCTGAAGCGCGTTTGCGACTAAAATATTATACGAGAGAGAGAGAGAGAGAGAGAGAGAGAGAGAGAGAGAGAGAGAGAGAGAGAGAGAGAGAGAGAGAGAGAGAGAGAGAGTCCCGTTTCTAGCTAATGGTCGATTGAGGCTAAAATTTCCACGTCAGAATCTCGAGAGGTGAAGGAAAACGTTTTGAGAATAACAGGTAGTGAACGTCTCTCTCTCTCTCTCTCTCTCTCTCTCTCTCTCTCTCTCTCTCTGCAGTCGGCACAGGAGGAGAGGAGGGTAGTAAAGGAGAGGCAGAAATGGTTGTGGCAGGGAAGAGGGCAACGCTAAGGGAGTGAAATGTTGTTAGGAATGTTTCAGCAGGGAAGAGGCCGGCCTGTTGTGATCTCTGGAGTGGAGGAAGAGGCGGAGGAGAAGGGGAGAGAGAGAGAGAGAGAGAGAGAGAGAGAGAGAGAGAGAGAGAGGGAGAGGGAGAGGGAGAGAAAGTAGTAGTATCAGCATTAGTGTAAAAAAACGTAAAGAAATGATAAATAAGAAGAGATATGAGATAAGCAATATAACCACCACAACAACCATCACCACTACCACCAGTACGACCACCACCACCTCTAACAACAACAACAACAACAACAACAACAACAACAACAACAACAACAACAACAAACAAGAAAAAAAAAGAAGAAAAAGTATTACATGGAACAAGGAAGTAGATAAAAAGAATTTGAAGGAAAAAAAGACTAGTGAAAGTAGAGAAAAATAAAAAAATAGTAGAAATGGGGAGGCTTAGAACAGAAGAAGAAGGGACGATAGAAGAGAAGGTGGGAGAGAGAAAGAAGGAAGAGGAAGAGGAAGAGAAGACACCAAAGGCAGTGTGGAAAGAGAAGCCAATATATTTTTTTCCCAGGTTCTTCCCGGTAGGAATACTAAGTCGAAAGGAGGAAGGAGGGGAGGGTGTTGATCCTCCTCCTCCTCCCGCCACTCCTTCTGCTACTTCTTCAGCTGACGGATGGCGTGGCTATGGAAGGGAGATGAAAGGCGTGAGGCGTGAGAGTGGAGCCAGGCCTGCACCTCTATTTCCACGTGGGCTAGCTGGGAAGAACTCTTGTATATGTTAGGTTAGGTTAGGTTAGGCTAGGTATTCAACTTGGTATTCTAGTCTGTTTGTGTTAGGTTAAATGGTGCTACTTTGGTATGTGGTCTACGTGTCATAAAGCTCCTTTGATATGCGGAATAAGTTTGATAATGTGATCTACAACAAAAAGTAAATATATTTTTTCTTTCGATTCTCAAGAGATAAAGAACATACTTGTCTTGGTTTCGAGAGACTGTCTGGTTAGAGAATATGAAACATGAGTGGGATGTCTGTTCGAGTATCAAAGCTCCTGTTCCGACTCAACAAGATGCTGTGCATACTAGTCCAGTACACGTGGCACAGCACACTGCACTCCGGCACTGACTGTGTCTCGATATGCGACCTGTGCTCCCTTCCGTGATTTTATCTACAGCTTATTAGTATTTGAATATCCACAGAACCTTTCAGATGTTAGCTCAAAGGTTTTACAACGAGGTCATAGACGAGGTGAAGGCAGTTACATTTAACAGTAGTTTGCAAGCTTTATGGCAAATTTTAGAATATTTTTATTTTATCTTTTTTTTTTTTCATTCAAAATATCTCGCACCATTCGGTGCATGAATTGACGGGCAGCGGTACCGAAGCAATATTTGATTGGATTATTGTTTCTCTCTAGTCACTATGAACATGCGCACATTCACGACAGGAAACATGCAAGGTACTGTCTAATATTCCCATGCAATACTGCCTCGCCTTATTTTATTGTCAGGCGACTTTTGCACAATTTCAAACCAAAGCCATTTTTCACTTGCAATCGATGATTTCTTATCCGGATCAAAATTTAAAAGAAGTTTGAGAAGTTTCGGCCAAAATTGGTTGAGGGTGGTGACGGCCTTGGGCGCCGCACGGGGGAAGAAGGTGGCTGTCGGGTCCGGCCTGGGGCCCAAGGCAGGGAACTGACAGCAGGTCTTTCTTTTCCTTGGCGGTCTTCAAGCTTCACTATAGTCATCCGCTTGTAGCGCCTCACACTAGGCAAGGAGTCGCCATGAGTAGGGGATCAATGTCTGCCCTTCACTAGACAGAGGGAGTCCTAAAGGGGTGATAAGGACTCCTTCCATAAAGTCAGGGGGAGGGTGTGTACGGTCCCTGGTTTGTGATGGCACCGGGCTGAACAACTCGCCATGAACGAGGCCACGCTCTGCGCCATGCACCAGACACTGGCAGGACGAGGGGGGTCCGGGTGAGAGGGCTCCCTTCATGACTGTGGCTGGGGCGTGGTGTGTGGCACGCTGTGCGCCGTGCACTGGACACTGGCAGGACGAGGGGGGTCATGACAGTGGCTTGGGCGTGGTGCGTGGTAGGTCATTGCTCATGGCGAGCCGTGTGAGGCGTGGCAAGGTTGCATCGTCACTGCCCTCACGCCCACAGGACTGCTGGGGGGGGACTCTTGGGAGGAAGGGTTCGTCCTGGTGCCTGTGCAGATATGAACACTGAAATGGCGTATAGCTATCACTACGCCCGCCACGTTATCGTGGCATCGTATCGTTATCGTGGAAACTGAAAGCACATCGTTATATTGGAAACTCGAATCGTTATTGTGGAAAATCGCATCGTTATCGTGAAAACTCGCATCGTTATCGTGAAATCGCATCGTTATCTTAGAAACTCGCATCGTTATCGTGGAAACTCGTATCGTTATCGTGAAAACTCGTATCGTTATCGTGGAAACTCGCATTTTTACTGTGGAAACTCGCATCGTTATTATGGAAACTTGCATCGTTATCGTGAAATCGTATCGTTATCTTCGTCGCGCGCATTGTGATGATCTTTATTTATTTGTTTATTTAAAACCTCCTGTATACGCTTTTCATCTAGTCGTTACCTTCCAGCCATGTTGGTGTCTGAAATACAAATAATTTTACTCACACACACACACACACACACACACACACACACACACACACACACACACACACACACACACACACACTATACATGTATTTTATAGCTAAGTAATGTACTATGTCTACTGCATGTTGTATCATACTCAATACAAGAGTTACCCCTATAAAAAATTTTTTTTTTATGACACAGTGAGCCTACTCGTGTTTTCTATATCACAATGTATGGGTAACTATACTGAATCACCATCCAAAGGAAAAAAAACAATGGGTAAAGGAAGAAAGTAGCATAAAAAAAACATTCAATAATTCTTAGATAACATTTTGGCACTGTCAGGTAATAATTTGGCACTGGTAAAAGATTCTTTGGCACTCACCATTCTCAATTATTACTCAAAACACATGAAAATAGGCTAGGTACCAATACACGATTTCCTACGTTCGTAATTTATAATCCTTTCGCAGTTTCGAATTCTACATATTACCCTAAATGACAACTGGCTTCCTGTCGGGAATTGAGATACCCATCTATGTTTTCAACTGCAGAACAGAAGCTAACATGTATGTGCATAGTTTTGTACGTTCTTTGTGTTCCTGACACACTAAAGATAAAACTGGCAAAGTATCACGATGTAACTCACCATTGCATTAGTAGAGGAGGGTCTAAAAGTGAGGAGAAATGGAGGCGTGATCACTTCCCAGAAAAGGTCGTCTGCTTGCATTATTGTGCGCCACGATGTTGCTGAAGTTGCCGGATTCGCAATCCAGTCCGTCACTGTGAGGGAACTGAAGATCCCCACAGGCCTGTCGTCATCTTGCATACAACCATAAAAATTCTACGGCCATAAATATAACCCGGGAACCGTAGATCCCGCCAGGCGTCAAAGGGTTAAAATCGTTTTCATTAGTTCGGTTTACTTAGTACATAACTCATATGACAATTCATCCAGCAGTACAAGTCCTCTGTGACAAAAAGTCCAGCAATGCTCGATACTTTGTCTAATACATATTGTCATTTCGGGAGATGAAGTAGCTACATACTTTTCCACATCAATGTGAAGTAGTGTTACAATTTCTTAAATTTACGTATTTCATTTGAAAGACGCACTAAGAACCTTTTCATTGGCGCTGCAATGTAGTTGTTATAGTATTCGTAATTCAAATATTGACTGTGCCTCTAAGTATGTTTCAGTGCCTCTTTGTTTCATAACTATTGATGTGAGTATTATTATTGTCATCACTACTATCTTTATTAACTCAGTTTTTTCTATGAATGAATGTACATATAGAATATTCTATTGAATAAATGAAACATGTAGATCGCATACCAAAGTAGAAATTGACTCTGGTAGATCATGTTGGCTATGTTGGTCACATACCAAAATAGTGCCGGTTAAATTAGGTTAGGTTCATTGGGTTAGGTTAGGTTAGCGTGTGTGGGTCGACGTGTGTGTCTCATCCATGAGTAGCCTGTTATCTTTTTGTGTGGTTAGCGGTTGTAGTATTTTCTTTTCTTGTTCTTCTTGTTCTTGTTCTTCTTTTTTTCTTCCTTTTCTTCTTCTTTTTTCTGTTCTTCTTCTTCTTCTTCTTATTATTATTATTATTATTATTATTATTATTATTATTGTTGTTGTTGTTATTATTATTATTATTCTGTGGACAAAACATGAGGTCAAAGTTATAGTATTCAAAGCAACAGTAACGTCGGTAACCAAATGTACCAAGGAACAACATTTATTAATGCTACTATTTCCTCTACTACTACTACTACTACTACTATTACTGTTACTACTACTACTACTACTACTACTACTACTACTACTACTACTACTACTACTACTACTACTACTACTACTACTACTACTACTACTACTACTACTACTACTACTACTACTACTACTACTACCACCACCACCACCACCACCACCACACACTACTACCACCACCACTACTACTACTACTACTACTACTACTACTACTACTACTACTACTACTACTACTACTACTACTACTACTACTTACGTGTATCACCTCTTAGAACTGTTTCATTAGTAAGATCTTACCGGACACGGAGAGAGAGAGAGAGAGAGAGAGAGAGAGAGAGAGAGAGAGAGAGAGAGAGAGAGAATCAGACAGGCAGCAATACCCTCAACTTTGCAGCGCCTAACCACATCTCAGACTCCACAAGTTACTGCCAATGGCTCGACTCATCTCCTCTTTCTCTCCTCTCTCTCTCTCTCTCTCTCTCTCTCTCTCTCTCTCTCTCTCTGCTCCCTAGCACACTCTGTTCTTGTATTTTTGTTCACTCCTTTTTTCCTCCTCCTCCTCCTCCTCCTCCTCCTCCTCCTCCTCCTCCTCCTCCTCCTCCTCCTCCTCCTCCTCCTCCTCCTTTTACAGTTTTCTTATTTTTTTTCTATTTCCTCCCATTTGACATTCTTTCTCGTTCTAGCTAATATTTTTTTTCTTTCTAGTTTTATACTTGTGAGAGAGAGAGAGAGAGAGAGAGAGAGAGAGAGAGAGAGAGAGAGAGAGAGAGAGAGAGAGAGAGAGAGAGAGAGAGAGAGAGAGAGAGAGAGAGAGAGAGAGAGAGAGAGAGAGAGAGAGAGAGAAAGAGAGAGAGAGAAATACACACAGGGGATATTTAAAGAAAAAAAGAGGAATGGAATGGAAAATTTTTAAAAAGGTAAAAGGAGGAGGAGGAGGAGGAGGAGGAGGAGGAAGCATAGAGAAAGGTAAGAAACTGAAGAAAGGAAGAAAAAAGAAGATAATTTAGAAGAATAAAAAAGAGGTAGAGAGAAGCAAATAAACAGAGAGAGAGAGAGAGAGAGAGAGAGAGAGAGAGAGAGAGAGAGAGAGAGAGAGAGAGAGAGAGAGAGAGAGTCATCCAGTCAGCCAACCAGTCACTCACTTACTGAACCACTCTGTCACTCAATTAGTCAGTCAGTCAGCCAGCTACTCACTCACAAAGTCAGTCTTATGAATCTTCAATACGTACTAGGAAAAGAGATTGACAAAACCGTATGTAAGAGAGAGTATGTCAATGACTCACTCACTCACTCACTCACTCAATCACTCACTCACTAACTCACACACCAGAACAGTCACTCACTCATTCACTCACTCATTCATTCACTCACTCCGTAACTCACTCACTCACTTACTCCCTCACTCATTCCCTCACTAACACACACCAGAACAGTCACTCACTCATTCACTCACTCACTCAATCAATCAATCAATCACTCACATAACCCCCAAAACCTCACCAAAAATGGTAACCGAGACTGCCATAGAGCCACTCACTCTCCCAATCCCTGCATCACACTCCCTCACTCACCCAGTCGCTGCTGCAAAACCCGCAAGCCGTATCCTAAAAAGTTGAAGAAGGCAGGACGCAAGAATTGAACCAAGAGCGAGAGGTAGTGGACCAAATTTTACCGGGAAATAGAGCTGGCAGTGCGCAGGAGGTTAAAGTGGTCTCCTCAGGCACAAAGATGCAGGCAGGCACCACTAGCTAAAGAGGGCAAGGGATGGCAGGGTGTGGGGCGAGCTGGGGAGGACTCGGAAGGAGATGACAAGGGGGAGAAGAGAGAGAAGACACGGGGGGGGGGAAAGTTTGCTGGGAGATACGAGTAGAAGGAGGTAAAAGGAGGCTCAAGGAAGGGAGGGAGAGAGAGAGAGATGACAAGGGGAGGATAAGGGGAGGAGAGGGAGATGGGTGGGAGGTAAGAGGAGGTATGAGAGAAGACGGGAAGTAAGGTTTGGGAGAGAAAGGAGGAAAGGAAGAAGATGCGGAGGAAGGAAGGAAGGAAATGGATTCAGAGAGAGAGAGAGAGAGAGAGAGAGAGAGAGAGAGAGAGAGAGAGAGAGAGAGAGAGAGAGAGAGAGAGAGTGAGAGAATGATGAGGAAGGTAAAATGAAATGAGAAGCAGTAAGAGGAGGAGAAGAGAAGAAGAAATTGGTGAGATGTGTGAGTGAGAGAGTGAAAGTGAGAGGCGGAAAGGGATGGATGGATGCAGAGAGAGAGAGAGAGAGAGAGAGAGAGAGAGAGAGAGAGAGAGAGACAGACAGACAGACAGACAGACAGACAGACAGACAGACAGACAGACAGACAGACAGACAGACAGAAAGACAGACAGAAAGAAAGAAAGGGAAAGAGAGAGAGAAGATGGACGAAGAGGAGGATGACATGCAAAAAGAGAAACACTCACAAACACACACACACACACACACACACACACACACACACACACACACACACACACACAGGAGAGGCGAGCCAGAAGCATTGAAGTGGACGCCTTTACAAATATTTCACGGTATTAGGGAAACGTATCCGTGATTATCAACCATAACCAAACCGTACCCAAAAAATCGAACCGTCGGGAAGGGGGGGGGGGGAGAGCGTGTCGGGCTGCAGAAGTAGGTCAGGACGGAAGAGGAGGAAGAGGAGGAGGAGCGAAAGCAGAAAGAGGAAGGAGGAAGGAGGAGGAGAACAATGGATGAAGAGAACCAGACAGAGAGAGAGAGAGAGAGAGAGAGAGAGAGAGAGAGAGAGAGAGAGAGAGAGAGAGAAAAGACGAAGATGAGCATGACAAGAACAAGGAGAAAAAGAAAACGAGAAAAGGAAGAGAGAAAGTGCACAAGCAAAAACAGTAACAAGACGAAGACGAAAGAAGAAGAAGAAGAGGAGGAGGAGGAGGAGGAGGAGGAGGAGAAGGAGGAGGAGGAGGAGGACGAAAGAGACGCGGACAAGGAACATGAAGGAATGAAAGAAGAGGGACAGGAAGCGGAGGAAGACGAGAACAAGGACAAGAACAAAGAGGAGGAGGAGGAGAAGGAGAGGAGGAGGAGGAGGAGGAGGAGGAGGAGGAGGAGGAGGAGGAGGAGGAGGAGGAGGAGAAGGAGGAGAAGGAGGAGGAGGAGGAGGAGGAAAAGGAAAGCAAGAAAAAGAACAAAGGTGGGAGGAAGACTGGTAGGAGGAGTACGAGAAGAAGAGAAGGAAGAGGAGGAGGAGAAGGAGGAGAAAGAACAAGAAGAAGACTTGTCAGGAATCTTGCTCCCTTGATAAACTGCAGTGAGGGAGAGAAAGATGTGTTGTATCTGTTAGTTGAGAGAGAGAGAGAGAGAGAGAGAGAGAGAGAGAGAGAGAGAGAGAGAGAGAGAGAGAGAGAGAGAGAGAGAGAGAGAGAGAGAGAGAGACCTATACTTGAAAAACTTGATAAGACTGAGATTGCTTAGGCTGTAACTTATAGACTCTCTCTCTCTCTCTCTCTCTCTCTCTCTCTCTCTCTCTCTCTCTCTCTCTCTCTCTCTCTTCACGTTACTCATATTACTTTACGCCTCTTTACACTCCCTTATCATCGTCTCCTGCCTTTCATTCTCCTTCTCCCTTCCTCACCGTCGCCTGCAGCCCTTCCTTTGGTGCCCCAGAGGAAGCTGAGTGGTCGGCACACAATATTCTCTC
Source organism: Portunus trituberculatus (assembly GCF_017591435.1). Lineage (NCBI taxonomy): Eukaryota > Metazoa > Arthropoda > Malacostraca > Decapoda > Portunidae > Portunus > Portunus trituberculatus. The sequence goes on from NC_059300.1 coordinate 28,854,825, forward strand.
TCCCTGGACACCCCGCCGCGGGAGAAGCCCTGTTACTCTTTCATTAATGCAAATCTAATTCAGTCAATTTTCTTCTTACGTCCACGTTTCTCCAAGCGATGAGAATACAAACTAAGGAGGGGAGAGAATGTTGTGAGAGAGCATCAGAAGCAGGAGGGGGAGGAAGAGGAGGAGGAGAAAAGGTAAATAACAATAGTGAATTAGGGTTACACTGCATTACAATGGTTTAAGTAAATAGTTCTATGTTGTTTGGTTCTTATAGGTGTGTGTGTGTGTGTGTGTGTGTGTGTGTGTGTGTGTGTGTGTGTGTGTGTGTGTGTGTGTGTGTGTGTGTGTGTGTGTGTGTGTGTTTAGTGACTTGTTGCGACACGTTTGAAGTCTTCGTGTTGCTGTGGTGGTTCCTCCTTATCTTTCCTGATGTTTGTTATGAGACACAGGAGAGGAAACAAAGGGGAAAACAGAAGGTCATTCATTTATCTGTTTATTAACCTGGAGAAATATTTACGAGTGTCTTGCACAAAAAAAAAAAGTAGTGTCCCAAAAAGTTACAGGGTGGTAAAGGAGAATATGTGTCTATCAGTGGAAGGTTTAAGAAAAGGTTAGAACAATAAAATAGGTTCTGGAATTGTTTTCAAACTCACCTCTTTGCACTCTCCTTATTACGTGATTATGTTGTTTGGTAAAGACAAGAAAGATTATTTGCAAGAGAAAAAACAGTCACCAGAAAATGAAGAGAGAGAGAGAGAGAGAAGCATAAATCGGTTTCAACAATAATAATCGCATTTTCTTCGTATTTTTAGTCAACGTAGGAAGACACAAAGGTAATTATCACCTACAACTGTGTGTGTGTGTGTGTGTGTGTGTGTGTGTGTGTGTGTGTGTGTGTGTGTGTGTGTGTGTGTGTGTGTGTGTGTGTGTGTCTTTGTGCGAGCAAGGCAGAGTGAGTGGGCCGGAATGGAGTGGTGAAGAGGAAATGCTCGACTAGGGAGTGGAGAGAGAGAGAGAGAGAGAGAGAGAGAGAGAGAGAGAGAACAGTGGATTAGTAGAGGAGTAGAGGAGAGACTGGAAAGCAAGGAGAACGTGTATAGGGATTGGGGTAGGGGCACAGGGAGGCTGGAGGGGGAGAGAGGGAGAGGGGAAGGAAAGGAATATTTTTTTTCTGACAGTGGTTTTGTTTTTTATGATTAATTAATATTGTTTTTCATGATGATTTTTATTACAGCTGCAATTAATTTTCCGAGTGTTTTTCATTACTGTTCTGTGCTCGTGCCTCATTTTTGTATTTACTTTTATGAATATTTTTCCCCCCAGCGGAGAGAGAGAGAGAGAGAGAGAGAGAGAGAGAGAGAGAGAGAGAGAGAGAGAGAGAGAGAGAGAATATTTTTTTCATACGGAAACATTTATATTATAAGCATTGTAATTTAATAATTCAATACATTTTTCCCCCTCTTCTCTTCGGTGGTCATAATTTCTCTTAGTTCACAGTACCAGTAAAAAAAACACGTTATTTTGCTCCCGAATTGAATTAAACTCACCAATCCAATTGTTATTGCTGGGCGCACGTGCGTGTAAAAATGCTGCGCTTGTTTGAGGCACGGCAAGGCTTCCACTTCTCCCTGCCTCTCGTTTGTTCCCCATGCGGCACCACCGATGTTACTTATAAATAAAGAACAACGCCGAGACAATTTCATCACTGCTTGCGTGGCCAAGAAGTGTATGCGCGTGGCTAGGGCATGAGGCGCTGGCTGATTGGATGGCTGATTGGTGAAGGAGGTGGCGGGCTGGGATGCTGGAAGGGAAAGCGTGTGAGGAAGCAAATTGGCTGACTTCCTAGATGGCTAGATAGCTTTTTTTTGATGAATGGATGGAGAGGTCTCGTGCTATCTGGCTGGATGTCTAACTGTTGGGCTGGCTGACTGGCTGGTTGGCTGGCTGGTTGGCTGGCTGGCTGGCTGGCTGAATAGATGAATGGATGGATGTCGGCCTGGCTGGTTTGTTGGTTAGATGGATGGAGCGGTGTGGGGCTGGCTTGGCTGGCTGGCTGGTTGGTTGGCTGGCTGGCTGGCTGAATAGATGAATGGATGGATGTTGGCCTGGCTAGTTATCTGGTTGGATGGATTGATGGATGGTTGGCTGGCTGGCTGGCTGGCTGGTTAGCTGACTGGTTGGCTGAATGGATGAATGGATGGATGTTGGCCTGGCTGGTTAGCTGGTTGGATGGATGGCTGGATTGATGATGGCTGGATGAAAGGCTGGCTGGCTGGCTGGCTGGCTCTCGGGTTAACAAGCTTTCTGGCTGAGTGAAGGGAAGCACAGGGTTGCTGGCTGGCTTAATCATGAACTTTGACCTTTAGAGGAGAGGCACACTCCCTCCTCCCTTCACTCCCTCCCACTCCCTCCCTCCCTTCCTCCCTTGACCCATTTCGACTCTTAGCAGTAAAGGTTTGGGGTCATTAGGATGCAAAGTTCTGGTGTTTAGAGCGGACACACCACCACTGCTAAGTCAGTCATTAGTCATTACGTCATCAGTCACCACCTCTCTCTCTCTCTCTCTCTCTCTCTCTCTCTCTCTCTCTCTCTCTCTTTCCAGTAATCCCTTATCTAGTTTCCTCTCCCTGGTCCTTCCTTCCCACCCTTCCCTCTTTCCTCCTCACCTCCTACCTAGCCAAGCCTTCACGCGTTCGTTTCTCCTCCCCTTCTGCTTTTAATATACATTCAGTCAGTCACTCAGTTAGTCAGTTGGTAATGCAGTTAGTCTTCCAGTCAATCCAACGTCTCTCTCTCTCTCTCTCTCTCTCTCTCTCTCTCTCTCTCTCTCTCTCTCTCTCTCTCTCTCTCTCTCTCTCTCTCTCTCTCTCTCTCTCTCTCTCTCTCTCTCTCTCTCTCTCTCTCTCTCTCTCTCTCTCTCTCTCTCTCTTTTTTTTTTTTTTATTTAAACATAACTTCATACAAAAGAACATGTACCCAAAGGCGCACTGTCGTGTGCTATCTATTCTAAGGGTACTACAATCTATTTCTCTACAATATTTACAAGACTTAAAAATAGATAATATAATCTCTCTCTCTCTCTCTCTCTCTCTCTCTCTCTCTCTCTCTCTCTCTCTCTCTCTCTCTCTCTCTCTCTCTCTATCGTTCGATTTTCTTCTTTTTCCTTCCCTTCTCATGACTTGCAGTGCTTTTTTTATTTTTTTCCTTCTTATCTTCCTCTTTCTTTCTTTTCTCTATATTTCTCCGTCACTCGTCCAGCTTCCATTTCCTCGATCGCAGCGCATCTATCTTTCCATCCTCCATCCATCCGTCTCTCCTTCCCTTTTTTTATTACAATATTTTTTTTAAGCTTGCTGTTATCCTTCCTTATTTTTTGTTGTGTCTCTTACTCTTTCTCTTTCTCTCATTCTTTTTTTTATCATCCTCTCAGCGAATCGTTGTAATCTCTCTTAAAGGCGCGTGTCGTCCCGTCCTTTGCCTCATCACATTTATCTTGAAAGATGCCCAACAACATTGATCCTTAGAGCGGCGTAAACAGGGGACGCGTACGTGTGTGTGTGTGTGTGTGTGTGTGTGTGTGTGCGTGGAGACGGTGAAGAACATTGATCTCTAGCGTCATAAACAAGGAACGTACATGTGTGTGTGTGTGTGTGTGTGTGTGTGTGTGTGTGTGTGTGTGTGTGTGTGTGTGTTTAGGCCGAGATATACATGTATGCACGCACGTCTTCCTCCTTGAGTCTGAATAACGCCTCATGTACAAAACAATTTTACCGTCGGGCTGGCATGCGAGTCCCTCCCCAGCTCCTTCCCTCCTTCCCTCCTTCCCGCCCTTCCGCCTTGGCCTGGCAGGGAGGGAGGAGCCTTTGAGCACGCCGGCAAATGCACCTCCCGGGCCGTGCGTCGCCGTGCCGAGCTGCGGGTCCTGCTGTATACACTCTGCTCCGCCTCCTGCTCGCCTGCATCAAAGGACCAGGCAGACAAACAGGATTGGAAAATGTCTTGTGTCCGACCATCTCTCTTCTTCCTCCTCCCTGCCTTGCTGCACTCACTCCCTCCCTGCCGCCGCTTGCTCTTGTTTTAGAGATAAGTGTGTGTGTGTGTGTGTGTGTGTGTGTGTGTGTGTGTGTGTGTGTGCGCTGAATGATTTTCTATATTAGGATTTACTAGGTTAATTTATACAGTATTGAAGGTTTATGGAAGTAATTTGCTACCTGTGTTCTCTTTTTATTCTCTGTGTTTGTGCTTAACACTGGAAGAATAGATACAGTCTTCATTCTCGTACATCAACTTTTCTCCAGGACTGTACATTTCATTTACAACGATGGTTAATGGAAGATAACTATAAGTTGTGTTGTCTTCTTTTTCTCTTTGTCTCTTTACAAAACACTGGAGGGATAAATGTAACGTCTTCGTCCCCGTACATCAGCTTCTTTCTAGGCCACTGCACTTTATTTGTAGGTGACGGTTTGTGAAAAGAAAGAGAGGGAGAAACAAAGAGGGTAGGAACCCCGCGCTATTCCTTCCGTAATGGCCCTATTGACTCGGAATGGCCGGCGCGTGCCTTCGTTCAGTTAGACCTAAATCCAGACACAATAGTCGACTGTTTTTCATGTGTGATGGTCATGGGTTGCGCGAGACAGACAGCTCGGGCGGCGCTGCTCTGGCCGTTCCTCGTGGCTTGTGTGTGTATTATTTCCACCAAACATCGTCCCGCGGCGCGACAAATGGCTGGCCAGTGTTTGTCGCGGCTGTCGCTGACGTGCAGTGGCGGCAGTTCTTGACTTAACGCAGTGTTGTCTTTATTTATTCTTTTCAATTCCATTCTTTCACTCAATTTAGGCGTGATGTAAAGTCGCAGATAATATCCTGATCACTTCATGGTTTCTTTTTTCTTTTTTTTGCAAATTGCTGCAGTTTGTTATCTATCCATGAGTTTCCTAGCTATTTCCTTTTAATAGGTTAGATAAGCTCTAATCTTTTAGGTTGATGGCGAAATATAGACTGAAAATTGAGGTTGATATGAAAATGAAATATAAATGTTTGTTGGTTTGTACAATTAAAACTATAAGGGAACACACCGCCGACAAACAATAACCGTTTGCGGCGCCTGCTGGCGTGGAAAGTTTAATTCCGAAGTTCACTCTAAACTGAAACCTTCAAAAACTATTTGCACTAAACAGAAACGTGCGTTTCTGCACGGCAGGCGAAAGCAGCTTGCGGCGGCCCAGCCTGAAGCGCGGGAGACCTCGCCACTCTTAAAAATCGGTGATCATAGTCGAAAGGGAACAAAAAGCAGAACAGAGGAAGTGGGCGGCGGTGCGTGCTGATGTGAGGCGCCTCCCCTCCAGCCCCCGTGTCCGCCTCAGCCTCAAGACTCCCGCACCGCCCTGATCTGTTGTGGTGGCGGGGCGAGGAAGAAGGA
>NC_059300.1:28865234-28885234 GCF_017591435.1 Portunus trituberculatus
CTTCTACGTGTCATTCTCTCTCTCTCTCTCTCTCTCTCTCTCTCTCTCTCTCTCTCTCTCTCTCTCAACCTGCTTTCTCTCCCTCTCTCCCTCATTTTCTCTCTTCACATGCCAGGACACCGAGGACACCAACCCTCACTAAGAGCAGATGTCCCTGGAGGAAAAAGGTCATCACCTCCACCTTTGTTTCGCTTCCATTTTACCTCTCGACAAAAAAAAAATAAATAAAATATTCGGACCCAAAAAGTCAGTGGGGCTGGCAGACGTGAACCTGTGACCCCGTGACTCCGCGCTGCCGCCGCCGCTGTAGAGCCGAGAATCCCCCCGCCCTACACCAAGGTATGGCTGAAAAATTGTACAACTTTTAAAAGGCTTTACCAATCTCGCATATTCCTTTACTGCTGCGCGTATTTTTGTGTTTCGCTTTATTCTGTATTGTTATTGTCAGACACTCGTTATGCTTCGCCGGGCAGCCTCGGGAGCAGCGACAAGCAAACAACCTGCTTTTAAACAACACACACACACACACACACACACACACACACACACACACACACACACACACACACACACACACACACACACACACACACACACACACACACACACACGTTCAGACAATAAACGAATAAACACACGAAGGGAATATTAGTTATGAACACAATTTGGATCACCAGGTGTTAGCGTCATCACTACAAAGCACAGCCTTACCCATACACCCGGTGCCCTGTCAGTGCCTCTATAACCCTTCAAGGCGAGGAGGGGCGTGAGTCACTATATGGGATTTTATTCTGAAACTCTTCTGCGCAGCACCTCCACTGTTTTCAAATGACTCTCTTTAAAGCTACACCGTTTTTTTAAGGCTTATCAGTGATAGATAAACAAAACTTATGCATTATTGACCCCTTCGGTACCATGATGCGATTCCATATTCATTCTTCTAACTATTTTCTAATTTTATACAGCTTCAGAAATTCATGTTTGGGATTAAAATAGTAAAGACTGTAGCCATTAATATTCTGATCTCCGGAGACTCTTCCTAATGTCAATAAAATGGTCACATCGTACACAAATCTCAAAATAAAAATGTGTCCCAGTATTGAAGGGGTTGAAAGGAGAAACAGTCTTGAGAACCCGTCTAATCATAATCTGTATATTTGGTGAGAGAAAATCAAAGCGTTTCCGAACACTGGTCATACTCGTACCCATGGAAACTCTTTGTTCTTGGCGCCATATAGCGACTGCTACACTTTATGGCACAGGGGAGTCATGGAGGCTTTGGTTAAGGGAGGAAGGGGGGTGGGGGAAGGCGTCAGATTTACAGGACTTGTCTGGAGCACTGGATGGGTTCCGGGAGCATAGCCTTGTATTGTCCAGGGTAACACGCTCCTCTTGTGTCCTGTAGTGGCTCTCCCAGTGTCAGGATCTTGTAGCGACATGTGCTGTGATTCTGAAGCCACACGGGAACAAGGGATCGCTACAGAGGCGGGCGAGAGATGGCAAGGCGCTATCCAGGAAGAGAATGAGAGAATGGAAGAGTTAAAGGAAAGACTGTAAAGAGAACGTATGAGAAAGAAAGAAAGGATTGGTGTTTTCTCTTTTTTCTCTCTCTATTATATCCTTTCCTTTTTCCTCCTCATTCTCACTTCGCTGATTTACCTTCGTGTTGTTGGGTTTCCTTGCATTTCTCCGCGTTTTATTGTTCTCTTAAGTATCATTGGTATTGTTTTAGGTGTTTGTGTCACGTGGGTTAGCAAGGGAAGAGGGAGAGGTAAAGATGGAAGTGTGTTGTTGTTTTGTTGTTGTGTTGCTGCTATGAAGGTATTGCCGATGCTGTGTGGCGTGGAAATGTCGTTGTTTGTAGCGCTGCATCGTGTTGGATGAGGAAGGCGTCGTGAGGGTTAAGGGGTGAAGGGAGTGAGGGGGTGACAGGGGTGAGGTGATTGAGTGAGAGATGAAGAATGAGGGATGACAGCAGGAGACGAGTGACGAGTGAGAGAAACAGGTACCGGATGAGACGAGGAGAGAAACAAAAAGTGAAGAATGACGAAGGAAAGACGAGTGACATGTAAAAAGGTAATGAGTGACTTATAAGACGAGGTGAAGGTGACCATGAAAGATAAGAAAGATAACAGGTGAATGAGAGGCGGGAAGTGACGATCGAGAGACATACAACTTTGTCTTATTCTTTTTCATTTGTTATTGTCGCTTCTTTTTTTATTTTTCTCTTCTCAATAACAATAACAACTACACATATACAGTCTTAATGCCTGTAACGTTTCTTTCTTACTCTTTCCTCCCTTTCTTTCATCTCTGTTTTCTTGCTCTTACTCTACTATTACTTCTTAATGAGAGAGGATGGATGGGAGATCAAGAGAGACGAGTGACAGGCTGACGGATGCGTGACTGAGAGAGAGAAGGATGATTGGTTGACAGGGTGTTGGCTGGGAAGTGACAGATGGCAGACAGTGAGTGAGGATTAAGGAGTGAGGACGAGGGAATGACAGCTTATAGGGAGACAGACGAAGAGACAGACGCGAGGGTAGAATGAGACCTGACATGAGCCACATCTCTATATTTTAATTTGCATGCCATGAATAAACTTCGGACTGCCATTGAGGTCGCGCAAGTGGTGTGTGTGTGTGTGTGTGTGTGTGTGTGTGTGTGTGTGTGTGTGTGTGTGTGTGTGTGTGTGTGTGTGTGTGTGTGTGTGTGTGTGTTTCATCAGGGAGTTTGTGGCCTGCTTACTGTGGTGGTGATGGTGGTGGTGGTGGTGACTTAAGCTAATTGAAATAGCATAGCATATTATAATCTTATTTTATATATATACTAAATCTATTCATAATTAACCTAACCTAACCTTATCTTACTTTACATTATCTTACCTTATTTTACCTTACCTACCTTACCTAACCTTTCCTTATCTTACTTTACCTAACCTAACATAAGCTAACCTCATCTAACCTTGTCTCACCTCACCTCACCTCACCTCACCTCACCTCACCTCACCTCACCTCATCTCACCACCGTCCGACAGCGCAGCATTGTGAGATATTTAGATTTCTGTGTGCCTGTGTTTGGGTCAGTCACCTCAGTTAAGCTTTACTTACGCTTCATTGCTTCAGCTTCCGTTCATTTGCATATAAATTGAAAAAAAGTCCCCGTGCTAAAAAGTAAAGGAGATGGACGTGCAGACCTTTGATTTCGAATAATAAAAGTTTGTGTGCATGTTTTTTTTTGTTTTTTATTTGTATGTACGTAACGCAGAAAAAAAAGAGAGAAAAGTTTAAACATTCGAAGAAAAATCATACTTGTGAAATTTAGTACCACGAAGCAGTTGACGTGAAAAAAAAGAGAAATTAGAAAAAGAAAATGTTTACATCAGCATATTCACGAGCAGCGTGATGAAAATATTGGCGATTTATTGAGCAGTTTATACACGGCAATCGAGATGGTATGTCTGATTACACGCGATTACTGACTGTTTGAGCGGCGCGGAATGAGAGCACGAGGACTCCCGATGCTCCGTGATGGCCGTGATTGCAAGGAGGGAAAAACGCTACTAATAGATAAGGACGAGTTTTATTACTTGTTTTTATTCTAATTAGGGTTAATTGATGTGTGCAATTGTGTTAATGTGTGTGGCGGGGGGTGGGGGATTATGTGTGTGTGTGTGTGTGTGTGTGTGTGTGTGTGTGTGTGTGTGTGTGTGTGTGTGTGTGTGTGTGTGTGTGTGTGTGTGTGACCGTCAGAACTCTAAAATGATCAAGATGAGGTAAGGATAGAGAGAGAAAGAGAGAAAAAGGTGGATTGAAACTCACACACACACACACACACACACACACACACACACACACACACACACATGGAGGTACACGCACGAACGCACTAACTCAGCACTGTTATTTTCAGTAAAAGTTTCTCTGCCTTGTAAACATACATAATTTTGTGCCTTTTTTTCCTCATTTTTTGTGCATAAACTTCTATCGCTGGATTTTAGGAGCAGCTTTATTTATTCACTTTTTTTTTTACGAATATTTCCCCGACTAAGCAGTTTACTGTATACTAAATGCTCTTAAGGAAGGTTAAAACGAGGAAGACAAGAGGAAGGCAGACGATCTCAAGTGAAGTTCTAAAATACATTACATTCAAGTGTTTGCAATAAGGAATTACTATTTTTATACATTATTACAAAGGAAGGATCACTGTGTAACTCTGGCCAAGCTCCCTTTGAAAAATACATTAAAAGAATTACGATTTGAGTGGTTAAGTTCCCTGAAGAGACTTGGTGATCTAAATGCATGGCTGATCTGTGAGAGAGAGAGAGAGAGAGAGAGAGAGAGAGAGAGAGAGAGAGAGAGAGAGAGAGAGAGAATCAAACACACAGAGAGAGAAACTGAGGCAGAAGTACGAGTAAGGTGGACAGAGAGAGAAAGAGAGATAGAAAGAGAGAGAGGGGGTGGAGGAGAGGAATGGACAGAGACGAATGGAGGCTCCTTTGACGTGGTCACCCCATCAGGAGGGGAAGTCAGCGCAATGATGGATCACTAGACCTTGGGATCATCTCCTTACGGGACACCACTCAGCCAAGAACCAGAAACCGAGAACTTGGAACAGAGAACCGAGTGTAGCTTTGGCAGTGTGACGATAACTAGTGATGGCAGATGATGGTGAGAGTGAAGCAGGGAAAGAAGAAGAGAAGTAGATAAAGAAAATAATAGATAGATAGATCATAACAAACTAGGAATGTATCTTTAGTGAAGTGGTGATAACAATAGTGATAAGAGGTGATAATGATAGTAGACGTGTTTATCAGCCGTATCCAAACACGCCCTTCCCTCTCACTACTACAATTTTTCCAAGGCCAGAAAGAAAACTATAGCCGGGTTTTCAAGACAGTTTCTCCTCTTCATAAACTAGAAATCTTGTCAATCTATCACCAGAACCATAATAAAAGTAGTCTTAAAAAAAAGTATCTTCAACTGGAGCCTTTGGAAAGCAGTGATGGTGAGAGAGCAAAGTGTTTCAGAATACTGGCCAAGTGTGAGAGTATTTTCTTGATTAGATTTTGTGTTAGATGTTCAAGTCTGTGTGTGTGTGTGTGTGTGTGTGTGTGTGTGTGTGTGTGTGTGTGTGTGTGTGTGTGTGTGTGTGTGTGTGTGTGTGTGTGTGTTGGAATTGTTGTTGTTGCTTGTGTTAGTGTTCCTTTATGTTCTGCTGTGTTGTGTTGTGTTCAATCTGGTTTACTTTCTTTTGTAATTTGATGTAATGAAAATATAGCAACGAGAGTATGTATAGGTATTCTCTCTCTCTCTCTCTCTCTCTCTCTCTCTCTCTCTCTCTCTCTCTCTCTCTCTCTCTCTCTCTCTCTCTCTCTCTCTCTCTCTCTCTCTCTCTCTCTCTCTCTCTCTCTCTCTCTCTCTCTCTCTCTCTCTCTCTCTCACACAGACAAACTCCAAGACGTCTTTTTCCATGTTGTTTTTCCACCGCCTCTCGTCTCTTGGTGTGGAAGGAGATGAATGTTGGTGTGAAGATCCTAATGCCGGAAATCCCATGAAGTCGCAGCGAGGAGGACCTGAAGGGGATTTACTGGTGACACAAGAGGGAGGAATGAGTGGTGGGGAGATGGTTTGGGTGGAGAGGAAGGGAGGAGGGGGTGATGAGTGGAGAGAAGTGTGAATGAAGTGATGACGAAGGAAAAAGAGAAGCAGAATGGGAGAATGAGCGTATGTAGGACACACAGAGAGAGAGAGAGAGAGAGAGAGAGAGAGAGAGAGAGAGAGAGAGAGAGAGAGAGAGAGAGAGAGAGAGAGAACAAAAGGCACAAATCAAGGTTATATCAGTAATGGAAGAATTATGTTGCTGCTACGGATACACTGGGAAATAAACACGTTAAGACATGTTAAGGGCAGCCGATGATACATGGGATCACGTGTCGAGAGAGAGAGAGAGAGAGAGAGAGAGAGAGAGAGAGAATGATGATAGGGCAGGGGTCCGTAAAAAGATCACTGACTTTGAGATGTTGAAAAAAGGAATAGAAATAAGAATTGGATGAAAACAGGAGGTAAAAATGGAAAAGAATTGAGAAGATGTTTGCCTAGGATTTGTATGACAATGGAGAGACAAATGACCCAAATCTCCTCTAATAAAGCAAACATGAGAGAGAGAGAGAGAGAGAGAGAGAGAGAGAGAGAGAGAGAGAGAGAGAGTTCGAAACACAAGACAGACAGATAGACAGACAAACAATAAGGAAACAGAAAGACACACATAAACAAACATGAACAAGATATATTAAGATGAAAAAAAGAAAAAAAACATGACCACTCTTAAATGAAAAAGAAAACATGATATCAAACGAAAAAAATTGCCAAAACAAGCACATACATTAAAAATAGTAAATAAAGAAAGAAAAAAACTTCACACTAACCAAAAACAACAGAAGTGAAGAAGGAAATAAAAAAAAGGGAAAGATTGAGTAAGGCAAGAACAAAAGCGAGAAAAGAGAAGGGAAATTAAGGCTTGCAATGGAGGAACTGAGACCGCCAGGGGTGAAGAAGATGAGGGAGAAACAATGGTGCCAAGATGAAGACACTGAGAGGGAAATAGATAGGCAGGGAATAAATCGTGGCGAAGAGGAAGAAAACAGAAAGAAAGTGAAATAGTAAAAAATATATGGGAAGATCAAAGTTACAAGGTGAAATAGAGAAACATCTGCAAAGAGTAGGTCGTGGAAAAATGGAAGAAGGATAGGGAGAAAGTAAATAATAAGAAAAGGAGAGGACGTGATGTAGAAAGAGATAAAAAGAGTGAGTGAGAGAAAATAATGTAAGTTAAAAGGTAAAATAGAGAAACAGATGCAAAGAGTAGATAGGGAAAATAGAAGAAGGCTACGAAGAAAGTAAAAAAAAAATAAGAAAAGGAGAGGAAAATTAGAGAACATGATGGAGAAAGAGATAGAAAGAGAGAGAGAGAGAGAGAGAAAAGAATATACATAGACATTTAGGTAGATAGTTGTGAAGAAGTGTTAAAGTGAAGGAAGAGAAAGAGAATAGAAAAGTTAGGAGGTAGAGAAGAGATAAAATAATAAAAGATAAAAATATTAAGAGATGGTGGAAGAATAGAATAAAATGAGTAAATAGAAGAAAATGTAGGAAGGCAAAGTAAGGAAAAATATGAATAGACACTTAAGAAAAGGAAGAGAGAAATGATATGACAAGAGCGAAATGAAGGGTGGGTGCAAAAAGATAAAAATAAGGAGAGAAAGATAAAGAAAAAGAAGATGAATAGGTTGATCATAAAGAGTAGGAAGAGAAAGATTAAGGAAATAGTGAGAATCGGAAAGGGAAAGATAAAGGGGAAAATAGAAGGAAAGAGTGGAACAAACACAGAGAGAAGAAGAAAAGATGGAAAAAAAAATGAAGAAATAACAAATAGGTTTATCATAAAGGAAAAATGAAAGAAGGAAAGAAAGTGATGAGAGAGGAAACGGTTAAAACAGGAATGAAAGGAGACAGTTTTGAAACAGAGGAAGGAAAATGACGAAAAGGAAAGGAAAAGTTCGAAAAACCAATAGGAAAATTGTAAAAGAAACGGAAGGAAATGATGAAGAATAAAAAGGAATAAAAACTGAAAAGATGGATAGAGATAAAGGGAGACAATTTCATAACAGAGGCAGAGAAATTAAAACGTGCAAAAAGAAAGAGAGAAATGGGTATAAAAGAAATAAACGGAATAGAAGATAGATAAAACATGGAAGAAATATGAGAGAAAGTAAACAAGGAAGAGGAAAAGGAAACAACGTTATAGCACAGAAAAGAGAGAGAGAGAGAGAGAGAGAGAGAAAAAAAAGGATAAAAAAAAAGCATAACACATAGGTAAAGAAAACGTAGCGAAGAGAGAGAAGAGGCGGAGAGAGCAAGAAAGGAGAGAAGGACGTGGCGTAGGGCGGCGGCGGCGGCGGTGGGTGGCGGGCGGGAGGGGGTAAGGAAGGAATCCACACCGTTAATGGACGCGGCGCCCCAAGAACAAGGGCGCTCCCGGATTTTATACTGACGATATTTATGGCCCGAGGGTAATTTGTCATCTTTTTTTATTATTATTACCGGAGGAGGGAAGGAAATAGAGTGCGGCAGGAAAAATTGATCGCTTTATATACGAAGAAGAAAGGAGTTTACTACGCTCAAAGGCGAATTGCAGTAGCGGGGGAAGATTAAGGCGAGGACGGTGGTGGCAGGGCAAGGCAGGGGAGGGAAGGTAAGGGGAGAGAAGGGAAGGGAAGGGAAGGAAGGAAACAGGGAATTAATGATAATGAGCAAGATTACATGATTTATTAAAACGACCGAGAAGAAAAGGAGCATAAAGTAATTAAGAAAGCTGAGGGGGGGAAGGAAAACTGTGGCTGGTGGTGGTGGTGGTGGTGGTGGTAAGGATGGAAAGCAGAAAGGATGGATTGAAGAGAAAAATAAGGCCATAAAAACATAAGGGAAGCTACGGAAAGCCAGCATCACCATACGTGTAACTCCTTATATGAAAACATGAAGTGTAAATAAATAAAAATGAAAAATGAAGGACAGGAAAGAGAAAAAAAAAGAAAAAGAAAAATGAACAGGAAACACTTAGAATATACAACTGAACTGAAAAAGAAAAAAAAAGTTTAGAATATACTGAGATTAATAGAACATTTAAGAATATAGATTAGAAAATAAAACTACAAACAGATAAAGATTAAACAAGAAATCTAAAAAAGGAAGATACAACTTATGAAAAAAAACAAAAATGCAAAAATGAATGGACAAAAAAGGATGAACAAATAAGAGAACACAATAAAACCAAATAAACAAACAGAAAAATGCAAAATAATGAGAATCAGAATACACTTTTTTTTCACACACGAAGGATTGAGAATTAGTAGAGAGTTTACATTGGGAGAAAAATACTTAACTTTTTTTAGGAACGACAGAAAACGAACAGGAGAAGGAGAGTTTGGGTAAGTTAAGCAGGTAGCAAATTGGACCCGCTAGTTGAATTGTTTGGGAAAATTTAAACGAACCCACTCGCAAGTACCAATATTAGGAAGAAAGGGGGAAAAATTGTAAGGGAAAGAGAAAGGAAGGTAAAAGAGAGGAAAAGAAGATAAGGAGATGAATATTTGTCTTCTCTTTTTTTTTTTTCCTTTCTTTTCTTGTTTGTATCATTATTAGAGAGAGGATGCTGTGTGTGTGTGTGTGTGTGTGTGTGTGTGTGTGTGTGTGTGTGTGTGTGTGTGTGTGTGTGTGTGTGTGTGTGTGTGTGTGTGTGTGTGTGTTTTCTTTCGTGGTTCTTTATGTTGTCATTGTTGTTCTTTCATGCTACTCCTTTTCTTCTTTCTCTTCTTTTTTCTTACTTTCTTTTTCTTTTGTTTTTTTCTTTTCTTTTCTTCTTCTTCTTCTTCTTCTTCTTCTTCTTCTTTTTCTTATAAATCCTCCTCCTCCTCCTCCTCCTCCTCATATGTTATTTTACTTGTAAGCCTGATGATCAGTCTAAGGAAGCTTGCCAACACACACACACACACACACACACACACACACACACACACACACACACACACACACACACACACACACACACACACACACACACACACACACACACACATCCCAGACAATTAACATTTGTGTCTCTTCCCAACACTGGTGAATATTACGAAACTTTCTTCATCAGAAAAAATGACACACACACACACACACACACACACACACACACACACACACACACACACACACACACACACACACACACACACACACACACACACACACACACACACACACATGGAGGAAGACAGGAAGAGAAGGACAAAAGAGGAGAATAAAGTAAACAGAAAATAAATTGAAGGAAGAAAAGGAAGAAGAAAAAGAAAAAAGGGGAAGAGGAAGAGAAGAAGAAAAAGGAAGAATAAAATACGACAATGCCAAAAAAAAACGATAAAATCAACGAAAAAAAAAAAAAACTCACACCAGAGACAAAAAAAGGGGGAGGAAAATGGAAACGAATCTCCTCAATACAGTTTTTCCTTCAGTTTCCAGTCAACAACGACCTTAACGTAATGGAATCTTTATGGAGGTGATTCACGCTTAGGAGAAACGACCCGTGACCACATAGGAGACTTCTTTGAGCTTCCTGTGGCTTCCTGACACTCCCTGACGACTTTTACCTTACTTTGTCATTTATTCCTCCGTGTTATGTGTTCTACCTTTTGGCCATATTGAGAAACGCCTTGCTCTCTCACCACGACAATCTTTCAAGTCCCCAGAAATGACTAGCAGGGTTTTCAAGACAGTTTCTTCTCACGATAAACTAGAAAGCTTGCTAATCCGTCAACAAAACGATGAAAATGCCCTTAAAAACATGAGTATCTTCAATTTTTCAAGTCCCCAGAAATGACTAGGAGGGTTTTCAAGACAGTTTCTCCTCACGATAAACTAGAAAGCTTGCTAATTCGTCTACGGAACCATGAAAATACCCTTAAAACATGAGTATCTTCAACTAGAGCCTTCGAAAATAGTTGTCGTGACAGCAAAACCTTTCTGAATATGGATCTTTGTGTTTCTTGGCGATATTTAAATACTTTTTGTGGTGGTTTCTTGTTTTCTCTGACGTTTTGTAAGTCTTCGTTCTATTATGGTGTGTCACTCCTCGACTGTTCTTTCTTTACCTTACTTTGTTCTTATTTATCCTCTGTAGTGTTTGGTCTTTCTTTGTGTTTCTTTGTGATAATTGGATACTTTTTTTTTGTGGGGAGTGTTTGTATGTCATTTTCTATTACGTTTTCTTAGGCTTCATTTTAAGGGGTGTCTCTTATTTTATCTTCTTCCTTTTTTTTTTTGTCTTCCATTCAGCTTCGTTTGACCTCCTCCTTCAGATTTTTCATGATTCTTTTGGGAGTTTTCGTAAATTTTTCAGGTTTTCTTTCGTGTCTTTCTTAAAATTATCTGGCGATTTCTTTGGGATTTTCTCTTTGTTTATGTCGTTTATTTCATCTTTTCGAGGCTTTTTTTTTTAAGACGTCTTTTGGGGATATCTTGAGTTGGTCTGGGCTTGTCTGGGCGTCGTGGTACAATGGGCGTGTTTGTCTCCTCCCCATCAAGTAATTTTTGTTGACCGTCCTCCCGCCAGCTCCTGTTTGCCTCGCTCCCCGCAGCCCGGCGTCCCTAAGTGGCAGTAAACACAGTGTCCCCTCCTGAGGATTGAGGGAAGATGAGGAAGGCAGGGCAGTGTGTGCTTGAGAGAGAGAGAGAGACATAGAGAGAGAGAGAGAGAGAGAGAGAGAGAGAGAGAGAGAGAGAGAGAGAGAGAGAGAGAGAGAGAGAGAGAGAGAGAGAGAGAGAGAGAGAGAGAGAGCAGAAACACCAGAAGAAAAGTATTAAAGGATGAATAGAACACACACACACACACACACACACACACACACACACACACACACACACTCACACACTGTATTATTAAAACACGTGAGTAGGAATGATAATTATGTGTCCGGTGATGAAATGGAATGGAATGAGGCGTTCAGAGAGAGAGAGAGAGAGAGAGAGAGAGAGTCTTTAATAAGGTTTTCTGACTTGATCTGTCAGGGCGACGTGCAGTGAACTGTTGTGTTATTGCATCTCTCTCTCTCTCTCTCTCTCTCTCTCTCTCTCTCTCTCTCTCTCTCTCTCTCTCTCTCTCTCTCTCTCTCTCTCTCTCTCTCTCTCTCTCTCTCTCTCTCTCAAGTAAGTGTGCAGGAAGGCTGAGTCCTCTCCCATGTCATTTTATCTTCGTGAGAGGCGTGATCCCTCTTGAGTCGCTCCTTGGCGGCGAGGTGAGAGGCGGGAGGCAGTGTGTTTGTTGTTGTGGTGCCTGAAATGTATCTGCGTTGTTGCTGCTGCTTCTGCTGCTGCTGCTGCTGCTGCTGTTCCTCCTGCTGCTGTATCAAGTTGTTGGTTTTCCTTCGTCTTTTATGGTTGTCTTTTACTGTTGCTGTTTTTTTTTTTTTCTTTTTCAACACAATAAAAAGGAAAAGTAGATGAAAAGAGACTAAGAAAAAAATGAGACACAAAGAAAATTAAAGACGATTAAATCAACAAATAACACTTCACTCAGAAATAACAAAGTACAAACAACTAGAAAATAAAACAATAAACCTGGCAACCTTTACAAACCACACGAACTGAGAGAAGACTAGAGTAATCGAGACCAACGCAGCGGACAAGAGAGACAGGCAGGAGCAAGACGAAGAGATGAGGAAGACAGAGGTGGACAGACAGGTTGGATAGAAGGTAGACGAAAGGACGAGGAGGACGGAGGGAGAAATAAAATCACGATAGAAGCAGAACGAAGAGACGAGATAGACAGAGGAAGAAAAACAAGTAGGATAAAAGCAGAACGAAAAGACGAGGAGAGAGAGAGAGAGAGAGAGAGAGAGAGAGAGAGAGAGATGCAGGCAGAGAAACTGTAAGAAAAGACTAAGAAGATGAAATAAGACAGGCCAGACGAGGCAAACAGACCAGACCAGGAAGAAGAGGCAAGGCAAGGCAAGGCAAGGCAAGGCAAGGCAAGGCAAGGCAAAGCAAGGCAAGGCAAAGCAAGGCAAGGCAAAGTAAGGCAGGACAAGACAGAGCAGGGACAGGAGTAGCAGTATGAGCCAGTCAGGGCAAGCAGACCGACCCTTGCAGTTTCGCCTCGGCTCATTCTGCTCCGCTGCCTCGGCGACTGTACCAGAGGAAGACTTTCCCAGCAGAGCGACGCTGGCAGAACCGTGGAACCGAGGTGCTGATTAATTTCTGGACCAGTGAACCGCGCCGGAGACAGACGGAGAGAGAGAGAGAGAGAGAGAGAGAGAGAGTAAGAGTAAGAGTCGTAAGAGAGAATGAGAGAGAGAGAGAGAGAGAGAGAGAGAGAGAGAGAGAGAGAGAGAGAGAGAGAGAGAGAGAGAGAGCGATAATAATGAAGATAGGGTTTTAGGTAAAGGCTTAAATCTTCATCTCTATGTAATGTCTTTAAATCATTTTTTTTCTGGGGAGTCGGCGATCTCCAGAAAATTTATCTCTACTTAAATCATAAATCTGACTTCCCTTGTGAACCTTTGTCCAAGATTAACGAAGGAAGAGGAGGAGGAGGAGGCGGAGGAGGAGGAGGAGGAGGAGGAGGAGGAGGAGGAGGAGGAGGAGGAGGAGGAGGAAAAGGAGGAAGAGAAGGAGAAAAATAAAAAAAAAAAACAGAATAATAATAATAAGAATAATAATAATAAGAAGAAGAGAGTAACGATAGGAGAAAAAAATGAAAATAAGTTAGAAAAAGATTTTTAAAGAAAAAAAGAAATTAAGAAGAAAACCAACAAGATAAAAAGAGAACTTAATTAGCAGAAGAAGGAGAAAAAGAAGATAAAGAAAAGAAAAACAGAAGAAAAGATAAAAAGAAATGTAAAAATCCTTCACATTTAACAAATAATCACATTCAAGAGAGAGAGAGAGAGAGAGAGAGAGGTTCAATTTGTCTCTCCCTCTGGACAGGTACAAGACGGTAATTATGCCGCGTGATATGCCGACTCGAGGCAGAAATGTCGGGAAGCAGCACTTTTTGGCGCCGAGATTCCCCGATGAAAGTTGAAAATCAAAGTTTAATGAGGAAATAGTGACAAGAAGAAGGCGCTGGAGGAGGAGAAAGAGGAGGAGGAGGAGGAGGAGGGAGGGAGGGAGGGAAGAAAGAAGAAAATAATAGAAGAGTGCGTTGTTGACAGGAAGGAGGTGAAAGAAGAGGAGGGAAGGAGGAGGAGGAGGAGGAGAGGAGGAGGAAGATGTTGCACTATAGAGAGAGAGAGAGAGAGAGAGAGAGAGAGAGAGAGAGAGACAGACAGACAGACAGACAGACAGACAGACAGACAGACAGACAGACAGACAGACAGACAGACAGACAGACAGACAGACAGACAGACAGACAAACACACAGACAGACAAACAAGCACACAGACAGACAGACAGAGACAATAATACAAACACACACATGATGACTTCTTTCCAAAGCCACAAAAATAATGAGTCAGGTTTTCCATGAGTGTTTTTCTCACTGACTGCGTAGAATTCACACTAAACTATCACTGGAATCATGAAAACACTCTTGAAAGAAAACCTCCATAATTTACACAAGACGCCGTTGAAAGATACTCGAGACTAAACACTAGAATGAATAAATTTACGCTTCATATACTGTAGACATAAACTAAGAAATTGAGACAGACACAGAAACAGAGTAGAGATGAAGGAGAGAAAAGAATAAACATAGAACAGAGATACGAGAGGAAAGACAGATGCAGGAGGAGGAGGAGGAGGAGGAGGAGGAAGAGGGGGAGGAATGATAGCATGGAAAGGAATGCAGAGAAGGGAAAAGAGGAAAAAAGTGAGGGAAGTGGATATTAAGGGAAGTGATGGGGGTGGGGAGTGCAATGATGGAAGGGTGGATACAAAGGCTTGCTGGAACACGTATATAAAAAAGTTCTACTATATGAGGGAAGGGGCGATGACGAAGAGGGAAATAAAAGGGAACATACACGCGAATTAAATACTTCCCCTGCTTTAGTTTCATGATTGTAAAGCTGAAATACGTATGATAAAAATGAATGCATGTATGTATGTATGTATGTATGTATGTTGTGTATGTATGAGTGTATTTGTGTATAAACGGTTGTGTGTTTGTGAGAGAAGTATAAGGGAATATCAACCTATCTATGTATGAGCTGTGAAAAAAAGGAATAGTCAGTATGGAGAATTAAACTATTTATAAACTTTGGAAAAATGACCAAGTGATGATAACGTGAATAATAGAAAAAATAACGCCATTGAAGCCAAATTTACGACAACAATGAGTGTAAAAGTTTAATATGAAAACGATTGATAAAAGTGTGAATTGGATAATGACAGTAGAATAACAATATGGAATAGAAATTTAGCTTTTTTTTTATATATTGATGTGAGATGGGCGGAGTATAACTAAAAAGATGGTGCATGGAAAGAAGGAGGAAGAGAAGGAGGAGGAAATGCGAAAGGAGGAGAGACAGTAGAAAAAAGAAAGGAGAATTATCATATGAAATAAACAACAACAGCAACAAAAACAACAGGAACAACAACAACAACTACTACTATAACAACAACAACAACAACAACAACAAACAACTATAACAGCAACAACAACAACAACAACAACAACAACAACAACAACAACAACAACAACAACAACAACAACTATAACAACAACAACAACAACAACAACAACAACAACAACAACAACAACAACAACAACAACAACAGCAACAACAGCAACAACAACAACTAGAGAAACAGCAAGTAAGATAAGTGAAGAAGTGAGGAGCAACAAACAACTTACATAATTCTATCAATAAGAGAAAATGAACACAATATTTTTTTACACAAGAAAAAAATAATTACGAGGAAGAAAAGTACGGAAAAATATCAACTTTTGTCTGGAAACGCATACAAAGATTTCTTAACACACACACACACACACACACACACACACACACACACACACACACACACACACACACACACACACACCGCGTAGTGTAGTGGTTAGCACGCTCGACTCACAATCGAGAGGGCCAGGTTCGAATCCCAGTAAGCGGCGAGGCAAATGGGCAAGTCTCTTAATGTGTAGCCCCTGTTCACCTAGCGGTAAATAGGTACGGGATGTAACTCGAGGGGTTGTGGCCTCGCTTTCCCGGTATGTGGAATGTGTTGTGTGGTCTCAGTCCTACCCGAAGATCGGTCTATGAGCTCTGAGCTCGCTCCGTAATGGGGAAGACTGGCTGGGTGACCAGCAGGCGACCGAGGTGAATCACATACACACACACACACACACACACACACACACACACACACACACACACACACACACACACACACACACAAATAAAGATACACATGAAATATTTAATGAAAGAAAGGCTCGTGGCTGGAGACGGTGGTGGTGGTGGTGGTGGTCGCGGCAGACAACTGGTAGGAACGTGACACGAGCCTGGAAGGGCGGCTAATTTGGAGCCAAGAAGCAAGGGAGCAGCGAACCACGGTGACGGGCGGAACGTTAGTGGCCTTAGTAGTGGTGGTAGTGGCGGTGGTGGTGGTGGTGGTGAAGCGTGGAGACTAATGCCCGTATCACACGGTCACGTATACCCGCGACAGCGTGTCGCGCGTCTGGAATATCGAGGACCGCGTCGCAGAAAACGCCGATTTTCAGAGGACAGCGGGTCATCGGGAATGATCCAAGCCCGTTGTCCATTTCCCGCGACTGGAAGACCGTCGTGGAAAGACTATAATGAACATACTCCACAAAAATACTGAATTATTTTTTATAATGCTTTATTTGGCATATATCATCAATATAATGGTGTAATTTTTCATGATTTGCGTACCCATCACTTATACGATATTTATTAATTACCTTCAGATAGTATCGGATTTTGTTTTGATTTGTTTACCACCACAAGTGCTGGACTAGCCACCTTCTCGTCCAAATCCTTGCCTTCCTTTTTCGTTTGTTCTGTTCTTGCAGTGCAATTGCATAAAGTCCAACAGCTAAGATAGCGTGGTCAACTGGGTCCATTGTGTTCAGTGGCGCTCCACCCGGGTTTGTTGTTGTTGTGGTGGTGAAGGTCTCGGATGGAAGATCAACGCCGTGTGCTATGTTTCCTGCGATCTGATCGTCGAACATACTAGTCGCGCGACACGCTGTCGCGGGTATACGTGACCGTGTGATACGGGCATAAAGTGAAAAGAGAGAATGTAAAGAGAAGGATAGGAAAGGCAACGAAGATTAAAGATGAGCAAAGGAAAGAACACGAAAAAAGAGGAGTGGAAGAGAGAGAGAGGTGATAATAGGTGCCAAAGGGTAATGGTATTGTAATTATCCCCTTCAATACTGGGACACATCTTTACCTTGTGATTTGTGTACGATTATACCATTTTATTGACATTAAGAAGGCTCTAGGGAGGTCAGAAGATTAATGGTTACAGTCTTCACTATTTTAATCTCCCACATAAGTTTCTGAAGCTGAATAACATCACCAAATAGTAGGCAGAATGAATATGGAAACGCGTCATGGTACTCGAGGGCTAATGATAAGAAAGCTGCGGAGAACACTTGGCATCATCTCTTGGGTTGTCGAGGCGCCGTGAGGAACTGATTGGCTGTGTGAGACGACTTGTTCCTTTACTATGTGTGGGGAATGTAAGAACAGCTTACTGAAAAGTGATATGAGCGTTATGAATAATAGAAATGAGATACGTAAAGCATGTGTGATGAAGGGAATGGAAAGGAAAACATGGAATAATGTGAAGGAATAAATGGAGGTAATTACTAATACAAAACACGAGAAATGGATAATGCGAGACGAAGAAGAGAAGAAGGAATATAAAGAGAAATGGAAAGGGAGAACAAATAGAAAAATAAGCCTAGAAGCAAGACATGCCAAAGCAGTACAGAAGTAACAGACAATAAACAAACATGAGACACTTTACAGCTCGGTACAGTGCACTTCACAACACAACCATGCCTCTTCCACCCAGACACTGAGACACTTAACCCCTTCAGTACCATACCTCCGTTTTCACATTCATTCTGGTTTCTAGTTGGCAATCTCATACAGCTTCAAAAACTTATGAGGGAATTAAAATAGTGAAGACTCTGCCCATTAATCTTCCGACCTCCATACACCTTTCCTAATGTCAACAAAATCATCTAATTACACAAGAAAATCATGATAAAAATGCGTCTAAGGATCTTCCGACCTCCATACACCTTCCCTAATGTCAATAAAATCATCTAATTACCCATAAAAATCATGATAAAAATGCTTCTAAGGATTGAAGGGTTTAACAACTACACGAAACTTTACCATTCACATCAACTCTCTTCTCTTTTTCTGTCCTCCCCCTTACTGACACAGACACTTAAAAACTGACCCGAGGCTTCACCATGCAAATAAACTCTTTTCCCTTCCAAAAGAAAAAAAAAAGTATAGTGGACCCAAGAATGAGCGACCTCGCCAGGATCACAAGAACCAGACGAGACGCTCCCTAGCACCAGCCAACCAGACCCAGAAACCTTCCCTGTCTTCCCTCACTCTCTATTCCCTGTCTCTTTCCTTCCCTCCCTCCCTCCCTCCCTCCCTCCCTCCTCCAACACGCACACTTGGCGATTGTTTCTCCCGTCTTGGCTGCGAGTACTAATTGAATTCCTCCTTCGCCTCGTCTCCCTGGAATGTCATTATCTTCCAATACTTTGAGACGACGAACTTGAGAAGACTTCACTTGATTCTTTCGTGACGAGGAGTAATTTTTAGCTGAGATCCCCCCGCGGGCCAGCCAGGTGACATCCCTAAGGGCTTGGAAACTACCTTCGCATTAACTCCTATTGCAATCCCATATCCTTAGAGAGACTTGATTTTTATTTGTATGGTCATTAGCAATTGCTTTTCCAGTTCTCTGTATATCCCTTGGTCTTATTCCCCTTTCCTTTGAGGGTCTAGAATGATATTAATTGCTATAATGGTAAATGTAGTGCAAGATTTCTTTGTCTCTGGCGGGGTGGTGATTAATGTCCCCGTGTTTCTTTTGCAGCAGGTAGGTGGGCGTGGCTGGCGTGGCGTGGCGTGGTGAGGGTGAGTGAGATGGTTGTGTTGGGCTTCATTTCCTTCCAGTTCTGAGGTAAGTTGATGAGTGTGCGTGTGTGTGTGTGTGTGTGTGTGTGTGTGTGTGTGTGTGTGTGTGTGTGTGTGTGTGTGTGTGTGTGTGTGTGTGTGTGTGTGTGTGTGTGTGTTTTACTCTTAATGTTCATCTGCTGGGTTTATAAATTGTGTTTCTTCTCTTCTTTGTTTCTTTTTTCCTTTCTTTGATTTCTTCTTTCATTGCTTTCACGTGCTGTGTTTCTATTTACTTTGTGTGTGTGTGTCTAGGCTTTCTTGTCTAATCTCATCTTTGTATATTATGTTTATTTCTTATTTTAGTCTATTTTTTTCTGCCCTATCATATCTGTTTGCTTTGTCATTCTCTTTCATGAACTGCATTTCTCCTGCTATTTTTTTGTTTTTGCTTTTTTGATCTTGAGAATTTTGTTTGTCTCTCTTATCTTTTAATATTTTGTGGTGTGCTTGGCTCGTCGGTGAAACGTAGCGAGTTTGAATTTTTCTAGTTCTTCAACAGGAGAGGTAGCGGTGTCACGTGAGCCTAAGCAACGCCATGATCTCGTTATTTGTAGTTCCATAACTCAAATCCTTCTTCATTTCTTCTATTTTACTGTTATGTTAGTGTGTCTTGTTATATTAATATTTTTCCTGTTGCTTGTTCTTTCACTCATGAAATAGTGCCGAAAAAAAAACGTTACAGTGTTACACTATTATCAAATACAATTTTGTGATACTTTTCAAAGATTATGGCAATTAAGGTCATCATTATCATCGTCTCTCTCTCTCTCTCTCTCTCTCTCTCTCTCTCTCTCTCTCTCTCTCTCTCTCTCTCTCTCTCTCTTGCAGCCTCAATAAAGACGGTGGCGTGGGTGCAGGTATAAGGCGGGATATTCACTTTAAAAATGCTAATTACTCCTTTGAATTCTACCCTTGGCTCCTTCCCTCATTACTTGCCTGGCTCGCTCATGATCGCCGCGCTCCCTCGCCCGTGAACCAATACCCTGTGCCTTATGAGGGGACGCTGGCTTATGGGGGAAAATATTATGCCAGTAAATTGCTGCTAAGATCCCGTTTTTTATGTTAATTTAGGAGTGATGGTGGGGAGTTTTTTTTTTCTTTTTTTTAGTTAGTTTTTTTTTCTTTTACACACGTCTTAGTTTTTGTCTCAGTTTGAGTTTTATTCCATTTTTTTAATTTTTTTTATTTATTATTTTTTCTTGAGGAAGGTCTTCTGTAAGTTAGAAAGCAGAATTTCGTAGGTTTATAATTGCGATTTACTTTCGTGTGTGTG
>NC_059300.1:28887734-28895234 GCF_017591435.1 Portunus trituberculatus
GTGTGTGTTTAGTAGTAAGTGGAAATATACAAATAGGTTTCATTTGGCAGTTTCTCTTTTTCCTCCTTATATTCTTGTGTTTTTTTCTTATTCTCCGACTTGTTCTTTGATGTATATGATTTTACTTCCTTCTCTGTTTCTCTTCTCATCTCTTTCTCTCTCTCTCTCTCTCTCTCTCTCTCTCTCTCTCTCTCTCTCTCTCTCTCTCTCTCTCTCTCTCTCTCTCTCTCTCTCTCTCTCTCTCTCTCTCTCTCTCTCTCTCTCTCTCTCTCTTTAATCCAGAGTTTCACCTTACTATTTTTAGACTCCTTACAATATATCCAATTATACAGTATAAAGTTAAGCTTATTAGAGAACGCTTTTGTTTAGACTCACGCCGATGAGAGAGAGAGAGAGAGAGAGAGAGAGAGAGAGAGAGAGAGAGAGACTAACACTCTGTACAAACACTCCACTTCATTATCCCAAGACCTCGCCCTCCCTGTGCACATATGATGCTCCTGAGGTGAAGCCCTTAGGTACACACACACACACACACACACACACACACACACACACACACACACACACACACACACACACACACACACACACACACACACACACACACACACACACACACATGTTGTCTTCCTTCTTCACTTGCTTCCTTTTTTTTTTCCTTCCTTTAATCATTCCTTACTTTTTTTATTTATTTTTTTATTTTCTTTCATACTTTCTTCAATCCTTCTTTCTTTCCTTCCCTTTTTTACTTCTTTCAGTCTTTTTTTCCTTCTTTTTTATTTCTTTCCTTCTTTTGTTCCTTCTTTTTTCCTTCCTTACTCCTTTTAATCATTCTTTCCTTCCTTTCCTTCCCTTTTTACTTTCTTCAGTCCTTCATTCCTTCTTTTCCTACCTTTCTTACTTACTTCATTTTTTTGCTCCTTCCTTTTTCGTTCCTTTCTTCCTTCGATTCTTCTCTCCTTTGTTTTCTTTCTTACTTCTTTAATCCTGTTTTCCTTATTTCTTTTCTTTTCTTCCTCCTTCAATTCTTCGTTTGTTCATTTCTTACATCCTTCAATTCCTTCCTTCTGTCTTTCCTTCCTTCCTTATTTCCTTTCTTCCTTTCTTTCTGTGTTTCTTTCCTCCTTCCTTGGTCACATTATTGCCTTGTCTCGGTAGTAAAACAGTGAAGTAAAAAGAGAACGTACGAGGGGAGGAGAAGTGTGGGGGAGACTAAAAATTTTTACATGTAAAGGAAATCTGGAGAAATTTATTGCCGGCCATCCCAAGAGTGAGAACTTATTTTGTGAGCATCTGATTAAACCGTGTGTGTTTTATCGTTCTTTTTTTTTCAAATGTTGTGCTTCATTTTATTATTTTTATTTTTATTTTGATCAGAATTTATGGCGTGTCTTTTTTCTATTTATTTTCTATCGTCCGTACGTGTTTTTTATATTCTCTCTCTCTCTCTCTCTCTCTCTCTCTCTCTCTCTCTCTCTCTCTCTCTCTCTATGTAGCCAACCATAGCCCGTAGTCATTACTCTTGGCAAACTGCTTGAACATCCGAGGCTTTGTAGGAAATCTAGTTTTTTAAGGCTTTGATTAAATGTTGCCGTGGCGGACTGGCAGCGGGGTTCAACCTTACAAATTGTCCGCTGACGGGAACCAATCAATATGCAAAACAAGCCATTCATAACCCAGGTGAGGAGGAGGTGAAGGTGGAGGAGGAGGAGGTAGAGGAGGAGGAGATAGAGGAGGAGGTAGAGGAGTAGGAGGAGGGGTCGCCATAGAAGGAATACAACCTCAAAATAACTTCAAAATAGTCACGTTTGTAGGTTGTGGTGGTCATGGTATTAGTGTGAAATCTCTGTCTCTCTCTGTCTCTCTCTCTCTCTCTCTCTCTCTCTCTCTCTCTCTCTCTCTCTCTCTCTCTCTCTCTCTCTCTCTCTCTCTCTCTCTCTCTCTCTCTCTCTCTCTCTCTCTCTCTCTCTCTCTCTCTCTCTCTCTCTCTCTCTCTCTCTCTCTCTCTCTCTCTCTCTCTCTCTCTCTCTCTCTCTCTCTCTCTCCCCATGCATATGTTCTTAAATAGAGGTAGTGGTGGTGGTGGTGGTGAAGGTACCGTGGCTGTTGTTTTAGGAGAGGCAGATGTTCAGGTAATGATGGAAAGGTGCAGCAGAGGTGTTATGTGAAGGAAAGACAAGGAGGGCAAGGAGGAGAAGCAAAGCATATATATACTGTTGTTTTAGGGAGGGTATAAATGTTGATGTAAGGATGAGGATGTAGAGGAAAGGTACATATGTGACATAGAGACGAAAGATAATGTGGAGGAGAAAATAAGGAAGGAGATAATGAGGTGGAAGTGGTTGTGTTAGATGTTATGTAAGGAGTTGTTAATAAAAGGAGGTGGAGATATGGAAGAAAGGATGCAGGAAAGGAGTGATGCGTGTTTTACGAAAGGAGGTTAGGCAGAAAAGGACGAAGAAATGGAGGAATTGTAAGAGAAGAAAATGAACACTGAGAGAAACAAAAAACGAATGTGTAGGGAGAAAAAAGAAAAAGACGAGAAGATCAGAAAGAAGAAAGGGAGATGAGAAAAAGAGAAGAAGGAAAAGATGGATAGAATGAAAGATACTGTGTTTATGGAAGGAAGGAAAAAAGAGGAAATAAATAAAAAAAGAGTAAAGAGAAATATCATTCGAAGAAGAAAAAGGTTAAGGAGAGGAAAATGAGAGACAGAGAGAGAGAGAGAGAGAGAGAGAGAGAGAGAGAGAGAGAGAGAGAGAGAGAGAGTAAAGAGGAAGTTAAAGGGGACCACTAGCCTCACACCTGTTGTTCACTAATGAATCTTGAATACCTGAACACTGCCTTACTGAAATAATGGTGAGCACAAGACACCAAACACTCTCTCTCTCTCTCTCTCTCTCTCTCTCTCTCTCTCTCTCTCTCTCTCTCTCTCTCTCTCTCTCTCTCTCATCAGGTTTTATCCATATGTCGCTTTCATTCACCCATTTGGCATTTTACACACACACACACACACACACACACACACACACACACACACACACACACACACACACACACACACACACACACACACACACACACACACACACACACACACACACACACACACACACACACACACACACACACACACACACACACACACACACACACACACACACACACACACACACACACACACACGTACATTTACTAACCAGAGAGAGAGAGAGAGAGAGAGAGAGAGGGGAGAGGAAGAGGGAGAGGTGTATATTGACCCAAGTTAAGCTTCGTGAGAACAATACCGCTTGTTAAGTCTGAAAATAATTAAATGCTGTGTTATAATGAAGCCACGCATTGGCCTGACATGGCGGGAAGGGAGAGGAAGGGAGAGAAAGAAGAGAGTAAGAGAGAGAGAGAGAGAGCTGGGAGAGGTGGGGAGAAGAAGGGAATGGAGAGGAAAGAAAGAGAATAGAGGAAAGAAATAAAATGAGAAAGGAGAGAGTAAGAAAGAGAGAGAGCTGGGAGAGGGGGGGGAGAAGAGAATGGAGAGGAAAGGAAGTGAATGGAGGAAAATAATAAAAGGGTTGACAGGAAAGGAAAAGTAAGAGATGGAACAGAGGACGGAAGAAAATATGAGAGGAATGGGAAAAGGATGAAAAAAAAAAAAGAAGAAGTAGAAGGAAATGGGGATGTAGGAAAAAGGGAGGAAAAGATGGGAGGAAAAGAAAAGGAAAAAAAAGGAAGCAGAAGAGAATGGGACATGGGAAAGAGAGGAAAAGATGGAAGGAATAGGAAATGGAGGAAAAGAGAAAGAAGAAGCAGCAGAATGGAACGGGACGTAAAAAAGGAGAAAAAGTTGAGAGAAAAAAGAGAAAGAAATAGAAAGTTAGAGAGAAGAGAGGAGCATAGAGAAGAGGAATTAATGAAGGAACAGGACAAAGTAGGGAAAAAAATGTAGAAGAGAGAGAATGGTGAAGCGATGGATAGAAAAGAAAGGAGGAAGAAAAGAAAAATGTAGAAATAAAAGAAGAATGGTGAGGAAGGAAGAAAGAAAAAGAGAATGAAGGAAGAGGGAGAAGAGAATATAGGAAAGGAATTAGGGACGAGGGGGAGGACATGGAAAGGAAGAGGAGGAGGAGGGGAGGAAGAACAGGAGGGGAGAAAGAGGAGGAGGTAGAAAGATGACAATAAAAGATAATTAATTTTCTACAACAAACATACCGAGAGAGAGAGAGAGAGAGAGAGAGAGAGAGAGAGAGAGAGAGAGAGAGAGAGAGAGAGAGAGAGAGAGAGAGAGAGAGAAATGTGGAAAGTAAAGGGAAGGAGTGAAGGGAGGTAAAAGGAAGATGATGGTGAGGGGGAGGGGAAGGAATGGAGGGAGGAAGGGGGGTGATGGGAAGGGAGAGGAAGGAAGGGGAGGAAATGGGTCTTGATGAGGAATACTTAATTAGGCACGTCTTTGAAAACCGGGAGGGAAATTTGGTGCTCTCTCTCTCTCTCTCTCTCTCTCTCTCTCTCTCTCTCTCTCTCTCTCTCTCTCTCTCTCTCTCTCTCTATCTTGCAGTATAGATTAAATTATTTCGCTTCTTTTCTCTCTTTTTTTTAGTAACCTCGTTAGGACCAGGTAAATGTTCTCCCCTTGTGTTTGTTTGTGCTTCTTTTCCTTCCTTATTTTACACGTACTTTTCTTTTCTTCAATAACATAAAGAAAAGAAGAAGAAGAAGAAGAAGTAAAAAGTAAAAAAATAGAGAAGTTTACACAAAAAATATGTATATGTATGCACTTATATTAATCTGACGTACCCCCCACACACACACACACACACACACACACACACATACCATGGAGAGACAGACACACGCATCACGGATTTCCTGTTCAGTTTGCTATTGTTGCAAATATTTGGCTTCGTCAGTGTGAGTGTTGGCAAGCAGCTGTGTGACGCCCCCTGCCGGTCCTTCCAGTGCTGGCAGGGGGCAGAGAGAAAGGTAAAATGGGAGACGAAAATTTTGGAAAGGTTGATGTCCGGGGTATATAACGGTGGTGCATAGGAGAAATTAGCGAGGAAAAGGGGAATATGACAGGGTAAACTAGAATTGACTAGCTCTGGCAGGGAGGCATTGGAAAACAGGGATACACTTGATTAAAAACGCACGGAATGATGCAAAACAGGAGGTTAGAAAAAAAAAAAAGAAGCATGGAAAGTGAATGAAGAGAAAATGGTCTTAGAATTAAGGAAAGACACGGTTAACCTTTTCAGTACCATGACAGCTTTTCATATTTATTCTGCTTACTATATAGAAATTTTATACAGCTCTTTGTGGGGATTAAAATAGTGAAGACTTTGGCTATTAATCTTCTGACCTCCATAGACCCTTCCTAATGTAAATAAAATCGTCTAATCATACCCAAAACTCATGGTAAAAAAAAAAAAAGCGTCCCAATACTGAAAAGGCTAATGAAAACTTGTTATGATAGGAAACAATTCAGCAGTGTAAGGAGTGGCAGGGAATGAAAATAAGCAAAATATGACAGGAGGGGGAAGAGGGAAAAGGAAGAAGCGATAGGAGGAGGAGGAGGAGGAGGAGTGACAGTTGAGGATTAGGAAGAGCAGGATTCTTGGATGGGGGAGGGAAACAAGCAGGAAACAAGAATATGGAGGAGGAAGTTTAGAGAGGAGGGGAAACTGTAGAGGGAAAAGGGAGAACATGCAGTATGGCCAGAAAGCAACAATAAATGACAGTAGAAAAGGAGGACACGATGACAAAAAGGAAAACGATGGATGAAGGGAAAAAGAAGGAGGAGGAGGAGGTGGGCTATGTGAGGTATAGTATAGAGAGAAGGGTGATATGGGGGTGGAGGGGAAAAAGGGGAAATATATAAAGGAAGTGTGTAAGGTTAAGCCCGGAAGCCAAAAGGGAAGTAAGGTTGACAGTCAGTTGACAGGCAAGGAGGAGGGGAGAGAGGGAGAGGCATGAAAAGATACACGGTAGGGAAAGTGAGAGGAGGGAGAGAGAGAGAGAGAGAGAGAGAGAGAGAGAGAGAGAGAGAGAGAGAGAGAGAGTGAGAGTGAGAGGTATAGGAGAGAGGAAATGAGAAGGCTGTAGTTTGACCTCTGGAAAAGAAATATTGTAGCCAAATCAAGAAGAGGGAAGAGAAAGAGGAAATGAAAGAGAAGAGAAAGTAAGAATGGAAGAACTGGTTAAAAATGACTTAGAGGCGAATGAAAGAAGGGTGTCGGTGGGAGAGGTAAAAGTTCTCACAAAGGGAGAGGACGTTTGAAGGCTGAGGGAAGGCAAGGCGCAAAGAAGAGAAAAGTGAGGTTTTAAATAAGCAACGCTAAACGAAAAGAAGTAAAGGAGAGAGAGAGAGAGAGAGAGAGAGAGAGAGAGAGAGAGAGAGAGAGAGAGAGAGAGAGAGAGAGAGAGAGAATACGAGCTAAACAAATTGAAATAAAATAACACAGAAACTTTAAAAAATGAATGAACACCAATAAAATTAAAAACCGAGATAAAAAAACGTAATAAATGTAAATCAAAATAATAATTAATTAATGCATAAATCTTAAGCCTCTCCGTCTCCCTTTCCCTCTCACTCTCCACCTCTTCCTCTCCCAGTCCTTTCCCCCACTCCACAGAATGAAGAACAAGAATATACCAGTCTTTCTCCCTCTCCCTCTTCCTCTCCCTCTCTTCCTGTCTCCATCCCCTGTCCTCCCTTTCCCTTTCTACCTTCTCCACCACTCCCTCTCCCAAATCTTTCTCCCCACTCCACAAAATGAAGAACAAGAATATAGCAGTTTATCTCCCTACCTCTCGCTCTCCCTCTCTTCCCTCCACCTCCACCTACCACTTCCCTCTCCCTTCCTCCACACTCCACAGTAAACCTCACCACACAATAATGAAAGTTTTGGTACACACACAAAAAAAAAGAGAAAAAGAAAGAAATTTTTTTTTATACCATTCGACATGAAAAGTGCCGTTAACACCTCCTCCGCCTCCTCCGCCTCCTCCGCCTTACCTCACCGAAGAAGCCTGTGACACTCGGCCGGGAAAGAGACATCGAATATCCGCCATCAGGATGTATCTGCATGTGGATCCGGATGTTAAAGACGGCGAGCTTCCCTTAACGGAGAGGAAACGCTGGAGATAACCGCTGAAAGGAGAAGTGAGAGGAGGAGATGGTACGAGGGAGAGGAAGCTGGGAGAGAGGCGGAGTAAGAAGGGTGTTTGTAGAATTGGGAAAAAAAAAAAAGGAAGAGGATGAAGAAGAGGAGGGAAAGGTAGGTAGGAGGAGGTAGAAGAGAGAGGAAGCAAGGAAAGAGGTAGAGTAAGAAGAAGAACGTTAAGAAAATGAAGAATTGAGAGGAAAAAAAAGGTAGGTAGGTAGGTAAGAGGAAGTAGAAGAGAGAGGAAGCAGGAAGAGAGAGAGTGAGTAAGAAATGTGTTAAGAAGAGTGTTTATAGAGCTGGAAAAAAAAGGAGGAGGAGGAGGAGGAGGGAGGAGGAAAAGGTA
>NC_059300.1:28900234-28922734 GCF_017591435.1 Portunus trituberculatus
AATTAATGTCTTTTTTCAGCTTCCTTTACTTTCTCACGTTTTTTTTAGAGGCAATCAGCACGTTTTAAAAGAACATCAGACAAAATTATCGGTTGAGATGGTAATCGGAAACACATTAGCTTATTTAATACATGAACTGAAATATGTGTGACTGCTAAATTTTTCCAGCTTCCATTACTTTCCTCTGTTCTTTTTTACTACCTTGCCTCTGCACTAGGTGGCTCAGCAGCTCATCCCGACAGGCCACCACCACACCACGGAATGTTCGGGTGGCGGTGCAAGCAGCATGACGCATCTGAGTGACGGTTTGCTGCCTCTGAAACTCTCCCGATTTCCGTCTTTAGATCGTTCTGTCGCGCACCACTCCATCAGGCCCGAACACTCTGCTGCCCCCTGCCAAACCTTTCACCGTCTCTCTCTCTCTCTCTCTCTCTCTCTCTCTCTCTCTCTCTCTCTCTCTTCTCGCAAGCCTCGCCCATTCGCCGTGCAGCCTCCACGAGTCTCAGTAGAAATATATATTCATTAATGCATTCTCTCCTCCCCCTCGTCCATTCTCGCTCAGTTTACCTTCGCGAATTACTGAAGTCGTATTTATTTTAGCGTTTGAAATGTGTTCCGTGTTTTGATATACTGGTGCGTTGTGTGTGTGTGTGTGTGTGTGTGTGTGTGTGTGTGTGTGTGTGTGTGTGTGTGTGTGTGTGTGTGTGTAATCTTTAATGTCTTTCCATGAGTCCAATTTTCGAGACTTGATACATTTAGTGGAGTTTAAATGGCTTCTGGCACTGACTGTGGTGCTGTTATTGTTATTATCATTATTATTGTTATTATTTTATTATTATTATCATTATTATTATTATTATTATTATTATTATTATTATTATTATTATTATTACTATTATTATCATTATTGTTATTATTGTTATCATTATTATTATTATTATTATTATTATTATTATTATTATTATTATTATTATTATCATCATCATTGTTATTTTTATTAATATTGTTATTATTATTGTTATTATCATTATTGTTATTATTACTATTATTATTATTATTATTATTATTATTATTATTATTATTATTATTATTATTATTATTACTATTATTATTATTGTCATTATTGTTATTATTATTATCATCATCATTATTATTATCATTATTATTATTATTGTAGCAACAGTAATAGTAGTAGTAGTACTTAGAATAGTAGTAACAATAACAGTAGGAGCAGCAGCAGCTGCCGGAAAAATAGTAGTGGCAGTATCATCATCATCATCATCATCATCATCATCATCATCATCATTATTATTATTATTATTATTATTAATATCAAAATCAATCACTGTCACAAATTATATCAACACATTACATTTTTGGGCATTGTATTTTAAATCTGCACATTACATGATGCAATATACATTTTTCACATACAATTCCCACACTTTTATCTACTCACCATTGCCAACAACACTCGGAAATACAGTGGTGTGGTTGTTACGGCACCAGACACTGTTATATCCTGACTCCCTTTCTTCCTTCTCTATATCAAACATTTTCTGTCACACCTTGGTTTTTGTCACGGCACCAGACAGTGACATAACCTGACTCCCTTTCTTTCTTCCCTATATTACACATTAGCTGTCACATCTTGCCGTTGACGAAGTTGGTGTGTGAAAGGAAACGGAAATAGCCAGTTGTGTTAAGGGTGCCAGTGATAATAGTGACAATGGTAGTGGTAATGGTGATGGTGGTGGTGGTGATAGTGGTGGTGATGGATAGTGAACGATTAATGTCTTAGTATCACCACCAACTTCATCTTGTCTTTTATCGACCACAGAGAGAGAGAGAGAGAGAGAGAGAGAGAGAGAGAGAGAGAGAGAGAGAGAGAGAAATTGACAAAAATACGTCCACATCCAAAACCTGTCCACACCATTTACCTCCATTTCTCTCCACCATAACTTTTTTCCCTTTGTATTCTCGCACCATGGTTCCTCGCTCCTCCCTTCCCTCACCCCCCCTTCACACACACACACACACACACACACACACACACACACACACACACACACACACACACACACACACGTACACCTCTTGCGTCTTACTCTCACTCCCTCTCCCTCTTTTTCCTCCCTCTCACACTCTCTTTCCCCCTCCCAAACACACACACACACACACACACACACACACACACACACACACACACACACACACACACACACACACACCGCGTAGTGTAGTGGTTAGCACGCTCGACTCACAATCGAGAGGGCCGGGTTCCAGTCCATGTAAGCGGCGAGGCAAATGGGCAAGTCTCTTAATGTGTGGCCCCTGTTCACCTAGCGGTAAATAGGTACGCGATGTAACTTAGAGAGTTGTGGCCTCGCTGTCCCGGTGTGTGTTGTGTGTTGATGTGGTCTCAGTCCTACCCGAAGATCGGTCTATGAGCTCTGAGCTCGCTCCGTAATGGGGAAGACTGGCTGGGTGACCAGCAGACGATCGAGGTGAATTACACACACACACACACACACACACACACACACACACACACACTTGTTTCTCTCACACACAAATCTCTTCCTCACCAACACCTACTCTCTCTCTCTCTCTCTCTCTCTCTCTCTCTCTCTCTCTCTCTCTCTCTCTCTCTCTCTCTCTCTCTCTCAAACTCCCTCGCCCTTGCCTCCACTTCCGCCGGCCCGTCGTCACCATTGACTCGCTTCAAAGGATCCCAATAAAAGGTCGCACCAGAAGCTCGGTTAGTGCTGATTCAAAGCGAGAGAGAGAGAGAGAGAGAGAGAGAGAGAGAGAGAGAGAGAGAGAGTAAATATGAGCTGGCAACACCTTCTAGTGCACCAAAAGAGGGTCACTGGCATTCCTTTTTCTCTCCTCCTCCTCCTCCTCCTCCTCCTCCTCCTCCTCTTTCTCCTCCTCCTCCTCCTCCTCCTCCTCCTCCTCCGTGTCTAATAAATATTCCCGCCCCATCTACTCCACGCCTCAGACAAGTGTCTCGCCGGATAAACCATACAATGCCTTATACCACCCCATATAATACCATACCATATTACACCAGGCCATTGAGAGGCGCCGCGTCCTTCCAGCGTCTTGAATTAATGGGGATGAAAGAATACGATTGGGTAGGATTGGTAGGATTGTCTCTTCTGGTGGTGGTGGTGGTGGTGGTGGTGGTGGAGTAAAACAGTGGTATAATGGAGAGCAGAGTCTTCATTATACAGCGTTATTGGACATCGATTATCCTGTGTAATTACTTAACTCGAGGCGATAATGAACGGGTGAATCATGTAAGTGTGACCGTCGCTTTGCTGTATTTGGGTGGAAGCAGGGATGTGGTGTGGTGTGGTTGTGATGGTGGTGGTGGTAGTGGTGGTGGTGGTAAATAAGGGGAATGGTGTTGTCTTCTTATCTATTTCTCCTTTTCTTTTCTTTTTTTATTGTTTAGTTTTTTTTTTTCATTCTCTCTTTTCCTCATTCATCTTCGTGCTATACTTCTTTACTTTTATTTCCATCTATTCATCGTTTATTCACTCAAATTCCTTCCTTCCCACACTCGGTTCATTCATCCACTCATCCATCCATTCTCCCACTCACCCACCCACTCATTCATTCCTTGCAATATATTCACCTCCACTCAACACACCAAACACCAACACTTCAGCGTCACCACCAGTCACCACATGCATAACCACCTTCTGCATTACGTCACTGTGTTGTTGACGGATTTCATGGTGCTTCTCCTCCTCCTCCTCCTCCTCCTCCTCCTCCTCCTCCTCCTCCTCCTCCTCCTCCTCCTCCTCTTCGAGCCCCGTCAAGTGTTTGTCGAGTCTGAGTGCCGAGTGACAGTGATCTGAGGTGATATTGCCACCCCCGCACTGATAACACGACAGTCTGCCTACCTACCTGCCTGCCTACCTTCCTACGCCGTACATTTTACACACTACAGTCCACAGCAGCCAACAGGTGTAGAGAGAGAGAGAGAGAGGAGAGGGACGCGTTAGTTTTCATGTTATTTTTATGTATTCATTTTCAAGCTGTTTTGTGTGTGGGTTTTTTTTTCAATTGGACATCTTCTTTTTTTTGTTATTATCTTATTCTTCCGTATTTTCTATAACTTTACTTTTGTTAGCATTGTCCACTTTAATTGATTCATATCGTTTTTGCTCCTTAATCTCTCTCTAAGCTAACTTTTATCCTCTTTTTCTTCGTTATCTGTGTTACGTTTCCACCACCCTTTCCATGTAAAGAAAAAAATTATGTACATTTTTACCATGATTATAAATGTCATGATTATTTCAAGTGACACATATTAAGCATGACATTCAACTTATCCTATTCTACCTTACCCATGAAGTTTACGCGGTGAATGGGCTTAGTATGCGGACAAGACTAGTATGTCCTGTGTTTGAGGGTGGGGAGAGGAAGACAGAGACATTTTATTCTGAAACGATTTGCTGTCTCACCATCACTGCTTTCCAAAGGCTCCAGTTGAAGATACTCGTGTTTTTAAGAGTATTTCTATGATTCTTGTGATAGATTTGCAAGATTTTTAGCTTATTAAAAGGAGAAGCTGTCTTGAAAACCCGGCTGGTTGTCTCTGTGGTCTTGGAAAATTGTCGTAGTGAGAGGGAAAGATGTTTCTGAATACGGGCAATAGACAGAAAAGCGAGTCCCAGCAATGAACAAGAGGGAGTGGCAGTGATGTCGGTGAAGAGTAGGACTGGAAAAATTGGTGGTGTTCAGAAGCTCAGGGTTTGTTGCAATAAATTGTCTCCCAGGTAACGTCCTCCTGTCCTGCCGGAATAGTCCTGTTCACTGGCTGCTCCAATTTTGTTCCTCACCTGTCCAGTTTTGCTCCCTTTCTGTGTCTGGCCTTGTTCTACTTTTGCTCAAATCCTGTACCGTTATTTTTTTTTTTTTTCGTTCTTTCTTTCCAGACATTTTCCAGTTTGGTTTCAATTTGGCTTTGCTCTTGTAGTTTTTATTTAATGTTAGTCATATTTCAGTAGATTATGCTCAACTAGTCTAGCTTTCTTTTATTTTCAAGTTTTGTCGTTGTATTGCAGTTGGTTCTTTTTTTTTTTAATCCAAGGCAGTCCCAGTCATGCTCCAGTGTCACTTGAAATATGTTCCACGCTTTCTTTAGTTCTACTTAACTTTTGGAGCAGTTTTGACCTAACTTGCTACATTTTCTTTTACTTCTCTTCCATGTGCTTGCCGGCTTTGTTTTCACTGAAGAGCTGAAGTAGTCTGTTAGTCTTGTCCTGCTTAGCTTCCACTTTTGTTCCACCTTTGTTTTAGCGTTAGTTTCTTTGTGTCTGAGTTGCGTTTCATTAATTCATAGCTGGTGTTGTTTTGCTGAGCCAGTCTAATATATGATAGATTCCATTCTTGTTCCAGTCGTGCCCCAGATTTGTTCCTGTTCTCTTGTTTTCTGTTACCATTCACTTTTAGATACTGTTGTTCTATTTCCAAGTGGCTGCTGTGTTCATGGACCACTTTAGTTCAAGTTGGTTTCCAGTTTTGTCCCAGACAGGCTCCAGTCGTGTTCATGTCAGCGGGCACCACAACGCCTGAAGGTCTCGCCTCCTTGTCCTTGGTGTTGCCATTAATTGCCTGGGAACTCATCAACTCGCTCCCTGCACACACACACACACACACACACACACACACACACACACACACACACACACACACACACACACACACACACACACACACACACACACACACCGTGGATTTTATTGTGTTTTATTTTTATCATTTCTTCTTTATTTCCACATTGTTTTTCTGATCATCTTTCTAACGATATTCTTATTTGTTCTTTTATTCCACCACGTTTCTTTCCTGTATGATATTTTAGTTACCCATTTTCTTTTCTTTCCCTTTCTTTCTTGTTTTTTCTCTTCCAAACTCTTTCTTCTTGCAACCTCCTCCTCCTCCTCCTCCTCCTCCTCCTCCTCCTCCTCCTCCTCCTACTCCTCCTCCTCTTTCTCCACTCTTCGCCGTTGATATTGCATTATTAATGTAGGAAGGAGTAGAGCTGGGAATGGAAAGATGGAAAGAGAGAAGGAGGAGGAAGAGGAAGAGGAGAAGGAAGAGAAGGAAGAGAAGAGGAAGAAGGAGAGAGCAGTATGATGTTTTTTTTTTTTTATCTTCCTTCGCCTTTGTCCTCCTTCCTACTCTCTCTCTCTCTCTCTCTCTCTCTCTCTCTCTCTCTCTCTCTCTCTCTCTCTCTCTCTCTCTCTCATATTTATTGTTTTTTTTTTGTCTTACAGTTTATATTCTCTCTATTCTTGTTAACTCATAATTTCCTTCTTTATCCTCCTCCTCCTCCTCCTCCTCCTCTTTTATGTTTTTTTTCCCTGGTTTCATTCATTTTTTGTTGCTTAGCGTCGCATTTTTTCCCTGGCAATTTCTTTTTCTTCAGTATTATTTTCTTTTATGAGTCTTCCCTTTGTCCTCAGTTTAATTCCCTTCCTCTCCCTTTTCCTCTCTTTCATTCTTTTTCCTCTCTCTCTCTCTCTCTCTCTCTTTTTATTTTGAAGGAAAAGGGAGGGAGGGAGGGAGGGAGAGAGAGGGAGAAAAGAACCATATTTTTTTCTTTTTTTTTTTCTTTTTACTTTTTTCAATTTTTTGGGCACACTTTCATTTTCCATTTCTAGATCCTTTGTTTCATTATTCTTTTTTCAGTCAACTTTGTGTATTTTCTTTTTTATTTTCCTTTGCCATTGATTTTTTTTTTTTTTTTTTACCCTTCTGGTATTCCTTCCTCTTTTTTTTCTTTCTTTCTTTTTTTGGGAACGGGGAAGGAAATTGTTGTTTTTTTTTCGTTTTTTTTCAGTTTTCATCCTTCCATGTTTTCGTTCTCGTTCTCACTATTTGTTTTTTTTTTTTTCCATAATTTTCCTCTTTCTTGTTTTGCTTCTCTTTTCTTCCTTTCATTTTTCCTTCAGGTTTTTGTAGTAAATGTCACTCTTTTGATTTCTTTTTTGTCTTCTTATTTTTTTTTTTTTTTCTTCTTTTTATTGTTTTTTTTTTTTCGTCGTTGTTCTTGTTATTCTTGTTTTTGTTATTCTTGTTTTTCATCATCATCCCCTTCTTTTCCTTTTCTTTTTTTTCTTCTATTTCTTCTTCTTCTTCTTCTTCTTCTTCTTCTTCTTCTTCTTCTTCTTCTTCTTCTTCTTCTTCTTTTTTTTCTTCCTTTCTTCTTATTCCTCTTCGTTGCTCTTCCTCCTCCTCTTCCTCTTTCTCCTCTCTCCTCCTCTTCCTTTTGACCATCGAACAAGGCCCCTTACTCCATCCTCTCTTCCTTAATTCTTTCTCACACATCATTTCATTTATTTTCTTTTATTTTTCTCTCCTTCCCATCCTTCCATCTTTTTCCCCCTCTCCCTCCACCCCCAACCATGAAATATATCAACTCAAACCACTTACTTATTTAACAGTTTCCAATTATTTTTTCCCCCGTTTTTTACACCCTCCGTCTCTCAAACGCCCTCAATTTTAATTCCTATTTGAAGTTGTCGCCCATACATCACGTCTCTCAACGTTTTCCTGCTTAGTTTCCTTCCCCACTTCTACTTTCCTATCCCCTCCACAACCCCGCCCTCCATTCTTGCTCCGTTTTTTTTTTTTTTTTTTTTTCTTCTTTTTTCCAGCCCACTTAATTTTGAAGCTTAGGTTGGAAGGTCTCTATCCCCGTCACCCGGTTCACCTCTTTTTCCTCAAACTTCCTTCATAAAGTTCCTGTATTTTACACATTTCGTGTCTTTTTTTTCTTCTTCTTCTTCCTCCTTCCTTCCTTCCTTCTTTTCTCTTTTTTTTTTCATGGAGCTTTGTGTTTTATAGTCTTACATATTTTTTTGCATCTCTAGTTTCCTTCTTCCTCCACCTCCTCTTCTTCCTTCCCGTCCTCTTACTGGTTTTTTTTTTTTTTTTTTTTGTCTCACACTCTTCTTCACCTAATTTTTAAAGCCTCACAGTCTCTCCTCTAAGATTCTAAAGGAACTTCTTGTAAAAATATATCGTTGGCACATTTACATCATTTTTTTTTTTTTTTTTTAGAAGATTCAGGTGAAGTCTTTTTCATTTTTTGTTACACTACACCAAGAGTATCATTTACACACAAACACACACCACCACCACTACAACCACCGCTACCACCACCACTACCAACATAATCAATCTTGCTTGCACTCTCAAACAACTGTTAGGGAGCGAAATTCGAACCTGGTACCTCATTGCCACCCGTGTTATCAAGTTAGAGCACTGGCCGGCTACCCCACGAGCCTCAGCTGCCCTAAATTACAGTACCTCCCCCACCGCAGCTATTGTTGAAACGAGCCCTCCCTTACACAGACCGGAAAGGGGAAGAAGAAGAGGAGGGAGTGAGGCAAAGGGGAAATAGGAAATGAGGGAGAGAGGGAAAGAGGTGTGTGTATGAGAGAGAGAGAGAGAGAGAGAGAGAGAGAGAGAGAGAGAGAGAGAGAGAGAGAGAGGGGGATTCTAGAAATTCCTTTTTCTGTTGTTGTTGTTGTTGTTATTGTCGTGGTTATAGTAGTAGTAGTAGTAGTAGTAGTAGTAGTAGTAGTAGTAGTAGTAGTGGTAATAGTAGTAGTAGTTATAAGAGTAGTAGTAGTAGTAGTAGTAGTAGTAGTAGTAGTAGTAGTAGTAGTAGGAGTAATAGTAGTAGTATTGGTAGTTAAACAAAAGATAAAACAAAATATAAGGAAGAAAAGAAAAAAAAAACAGTAGAAACAAATGGAATAAGGAAAACACCACAATTAATGAAAAACAAATGAGAAACGAAAAGAAAGAAAAAGAAAGAAAACACTACAACAAAATGAGAAATAAAAAGAAAAGAACAACAAAATCAAAGAAAAAAAGAAAACAAGAAAACAGAACAAGATAAAGCAAGACTCTACAACCACGGAAGGAAGAAAAAACAAAACGAGAACAATGAAAACAATACAACCAAAAAAGGGAGAAGAAGAAGAAA
The DNA here is from genome assembly GCF_017591435.1 of Portunus trituberculatus. Lineage (NCBI taxonomy): Eukaryota > Metazoa > Arthropoda > Malacostraca > Decapoda > Portunidae > Portunus > Portunus trituberculatus. Next base: position 28,909,254 of record NC_059300.1, read on the forward strand.
AAGAAGGAAAACGTATGTAGGATTGACAGGGAACCACAGACCACGTTATCACATCATTAAGAACATTGCTGTGAGGAATCTGGAAAACAGCGAGAGTGACGGGCATCATAAATCACACAGAATCATGACGAGGAAGAGGCCTAACACACACACACACACACACACACACACACACACACACACACACACACACACACACACACACACACACACACACACAGAGAGAGAGAGAGAGAAACAGACCGACAAACAGACATAGACAAAGAAACAGACAGACATGCACACACACACACACAGAAAGAGAGAGAGAGAGAGAGAGAGAGAGACACACACACACACACACACACACACACACACACACACACACACACACACACACACACACAGCACAGAGGAATTAACTGGAATTGGGAAGAAGGAAGAAGGAAAACGACACCAAAGAAAAGAGGAAAAAATCAAGAAAATACAGAAATCTGGAATGGTGTTTTGAGTGAATTGTTACGAAAACATTAGAAGAAAGAGAGATACAAGAGAAGAAAGAGAAGAAGAAGAAGAAGAAGAAGAAGAAGAAAATAGAAAAAGAAGAAGAAAAAGAAGGAGGAGGAAGAGGAGGAAAAGGAGAACTAAGAAGAAAAAGAAGAAGAAGTAGGACGAAAGGATAAATAGGGAAATAATGATAACAAGAGAGATAGATAGACAGCTAGAGAAAGAGACACACACACACACACACACACACACAGAGAGAGAGAGAGAGAGAGAGAAACAGACATAAAGACACAGACAGAGTGAAAGAGGTGTCGTTTCAGTTCGCTTTAGTATTCTTTTGTCAGCCGTTGATCAATATTAAACGGTTTACCTCCTTTGGCATTAATGGACGCGGCTCCTCTGGCTCCTCTTTACTCAGCGCCGCTCCCTCCCTCCTCCTGCTGTTGATTTTTCCCTTTCACACTCCTCCTCATTCTCCTCCCCTTCGCTGCCTTCTTTTTCAACAACCCTTAGCCTTTCTCTCTCTCTCTCTCTCTCTCTCTCTCTCTCTCTCTCTCTCTCTCTCTCTCTCTCTCTCTCTCTCTCTCTCTCTCTCTCTCTCTCTCTCTCTCTCTCTCTCTCTCTCTCTCTCTCTCTCTCTCTCTCTGTCGATTTTTTAGTTTTACTTTATTTCATTTGCAAATATTGATAAAGATTTAAGTTACGTTCTTTCTTTTATTTTATTTTATCCTTTCTCGTTTTTCTTCTCTTTTTCTTTATATTTTTTGCTATTAGGTTCATTTTATTTTGTTCCCTGGTTCGTTTAACTCCCTCCTGTCGTTTTTCTATCCTTGCTCGATTCTCTCTCTCTCTCTCTCTCTCTCTCTCTCTCTCTCTCTCTCTCTCTCTCTCTGTTAATATTTTTCTCTTCTTTTACTTATTTTTTTACCTTTTGCCTCTTTTCTATTTTTCTTTCTTTTTTTTTTTTTTTTCTTTCCTTTTTGGATGATGTACTTTCTGTGCCCCTGTGGTCCTGGTCTCTGGCTGTGACATTTCCATCACCTGCTCCTACTAAGAAATGGTGGCTGGTACCTCTTTGCTCTGCCACAGTCGCGGTCACCAGTCGAGCAAAGACATGGGCATATTGGGAAACACTTCTGTCCCTCACCTTTACTGCTCTGAAATGCCTCTTGTTGACGTGTATTGCTTTTTTTAATCAATTTTTTTTTGTATTGTGGTTCGACGTATTGACAAGATTAATCTATTTTCAACAGGAGAAGCAGTGTTGAGAATCTGACTGGTCATCTTTGTAGCCTCGGAAAATAATCGAGAGAGAGAGAGAGAGAGAGAGAGAGAGAGAGAGAGAGAGAGAGAGAGAGAGAGAGAGAGAGAGAGAGAGAGAGAGAGAGAGAGAGAGAGAGAGAGAGAGAGAGCAAAAGGTTTCTGAATACGGGACATAGGTCATAGCTAGCTCTTTTCCACTGTGTTTATCTTGCTTCTCTCAGTCCAAAGTCCGCTGATGTGTTGACAGTTTGTTGGCTCCTCGGTTCATTGGGGAGATCGTCAGATGGTCAGTGAGTTGAGCATAGAGGAGGTCTGTGTGGTAGGTTTGTTGATTTCTCGTCGTGAGTCACCGTTTTTTGTAATTTATTAGCCCTTTTCTAATTTTCAGTGTCCACGTGCTGTATTTGCTGGGGAGGGGTGTTTATTAGTTATAGGCAACATTTGGTATTTCAGAGGAGGTCCAGTTTGTTGTCAGGTTTATCGTCTTTTTTTTTTTTTTTTGTATAAATTCCCTTCTTTTGCGTTTGATGGCTGCCAAGAATCAAATTTCGAATGCCTACTTTTGTGCATAAAAAAAGAATAGGAGATTCATTTAGTATAAAAATCATGTGTAGCTGAATATGAAAGAGGGACCATTTCCTGTGAACCTGCATACTCCTTGCACCTTCCCTCACGTTTCTCTGTTCCCGTGCACCGGCTGGCTGAATATTCACTATCAATGCTGACAGAATGGGAAGTACGCAATTGCTTTCAGTGGTCGTGATCGTGTTGTTGTTTAGGCGAGGCAAGCTGTTGGTACTGGTGATGTGTGATAAGGACGCGGTGTTTGTGTGTTCAGTGGTGAGTGTGGAAATGTTCATTGCGCTAAGCTTTATGTGTTTGTTAGTGTCGCGTGTGTGACTGCGTGCGTGTGCCTTCCTCGGTTTGCAAAAATTATATTTGTGGTGGTGAGTATATATATACTATTGATAATGTTACCTGTGGTTATGTGGCTGTTCAGGTGTGAGGTTAACCCCTTCAAAACTAGGACACATTTTTACCTTGAGATTTGTGTACAATTAGACCATTTTGTTTTCATTAGGAAGGATCTATGGAGTACAGAAGATTAAAGGCCGGAGTCTTCACCATTTTAATCCTCCACATGAGTTTCTGAAACTGTATAAAATCACCAGATAGTAAGCAGAATGAATATGAAAACGCGTCATGGTACTTAAGGGGTTAATGGTGGTAGGAACAGTTGTTGATTGTGGTAGTGGTGATAACATTGTGATTTTTGCTGGAGGAGGAAGCAATAATGGTGATGCTTGTGGTGACTCTACTAGGAAAAGATGTAGTAATGGTGATGATTCGGGTGGTGGTGGTGGGACACACTGGTGAAGATGGAGGTGGTGATGCGTTGGTGTTGAGGACGCAGTTGTGGTGGTGTTGGTGGTGGTGATGAGGGAGATGCTGTAGCAGTTTTGAGACATCACTTACCGTTACCATGGTGACCCTGGGATTCAAGGCGCGCGCGCGCGCATGTGTGTGTGTGTGTGTGTGTGTGTGTGTGTGTGTGTGTGTGTGTGTGTGTGTGTGTGTGTGTGTGTGTGTGTGTGTGTGTGTGTGTGTGTGTGTGTGTGTGTGTGTGTGTGTGTGTGTGTGTGTCCACCTCCACCATGAGTCAGTTAGTCAATTCCCTTTTCCTTTAATCATATAGCGTCAGTTTTCATTACGACTCTCTCTCTCTCTCTCTCTCTCTCTCTCTCTCTCTCTCTCTCTCTCTCTCTTTCAAGCTTCCTCGCAGTTCTGTCGGGTGATCAGTGTACTGTGGTATCAATAAGTGAGCCACCACTCGCGCACACACACACACACACACACACACACACACAGAGAGAGACGACCATGAGAAGTTTCAACGACATTCTCGACGACCTCAAGTGTTAGCGTGACGACCCACCAGCAGCTTGCACTTGTTTCACCACAGAGAGAGAGAGAGAGAGAGAGAGAGAGAGAGAGAGTCAGTCCTTCCTCCGTTATAACCCGCCTCGCGACGCTATAAGTAAGCTGTGGATGTGACAATGTTTAGCACAGCGGGACCTAACAGCGAACTTAGTGGCGCCTCCTCCTTCTCCTCCTCCTCCTCCTTATCTTCCTCCTCCTCCTTCTCCTCCTCCTCCTCTTTTAGTTGGTCTCTTCCTCCGCATCTTCAACAGTGCTTTTAGTCTCTCTTCTAATCTGTACCATTTGTCTTCCCTTTCATTCTTTGTCAGTTATCCCTCCGTGCCTCACTTCCTCATACAGCTTTTTGACTTATTGTTCTCCTCTCTTGATTTTGATTGTGTGTTCTTATAGGCTTTATCGATTGATGCTTTCCGTCTGTGAGAAACTTCACGATTTTTTTCAATTTTTTTAGTTTGTTATTTAGGGAAACGTTATACATAGATTCTCTTATTGAACTTACCCTAACACACACACACACACACACACACACACACACACACACACACACACACACACACACAAACACAAACACAAACACATGTACTGCCTTAGCTTTAAATCTCAATATGTTTAATTGTGTTTCCCTTTCATACATCCCCATACAAGTCCATTTTCTTCTTATGTCTATTGTTCCCTATACAGAAACCTCTTCCATACACCGTCCTTTAAGCTAATGAACACCATAGTACCTTTAAATAGCAACTTCAACATATTTTCCTTTCTTATACGCGCCATGTAAGTCCATTCCCACATACTCTATATCTCATACACCAAGCCTTCCATACATCTTTAAACCAACGCTCTTTATTCTATCTTTAGATTTCAACATATTTTACTGTAGTCCCCTTCACACACACACACACACACACACACACACACACACACACACACACACACACACACACACACACACACACACACACACACACACACACACACACACACACACACACACACACACACACACACACACACACACACACACACACCTCACACTCTTTTCACGCTCCTACTCTATCCCAATCCAAATTTAATTCCCTCCTTTTCCTCGCCTATCCTCTCCCTCTCGTCCCTATTCCTTATCCACTTAGTGTCCTTGAACCTCCTACCTGCACCTCCCCTTTGGCCCAGCGTGTCTTTCCTCCCACGTACATGGGTTAAGCGATTTTCGATAATGTGTGGCCGCCTCTGCTCTGTGGCGAGTGTCCATAGGCAGAGGGACAGCATAGGAGGGGAGAGATGTATAGCTGGATCCATGAGAGGCGCCCGGGAAGGGAAGGGAAGGCTAGGGAAGGGCGCAGCTGGGGCTCAGTGTCAAAAGGGTGGTTGGATGTTTGGATGGTTTGTGTTGTTGTTTGTGGTGTGTGTAGGTAGGTATTTGGAGGAATGTTTGGGAGGTGTAGAGAGAGAGAGAGAGAGAGAGAGAGAGAGAGAGAGAGAGAGAGAGGATGTGAGGTAAATGGGTTGACGCATCGATGAGGAGAATACAGGTGGAAAATTATGATAAAGAGTGTAAATAAGAAAGAAGAAATAGTCAAAATGGATAGAAATGAAGGACAAGAGAGAGAGAGAGAGAGAGAGAGAGAGAGAGAGAGAGAGAGAGAGAGAGAGAGAGAGAGAGAGAGAGAGAGAGAGAGGACAGGTGTTGAGGAGAGAGGAGGGAGAGAAAAGGTAGAGGGAATATATTGTGTATGGAGGGAGAGTACGAGGAGACGTGGGGACTAGAGGCAGGGAGTCAGGGATGGAGGGAGGAAGGGAAAGAAAAGAGGGAAAAGCTTGTCTTCAAAGAGAGGAAAGAGAATCCCTGGCGGTGAAGGAGGATTATCTAGAGACCAATGTTGTGTTGCTATTTTAAAGGTTTTCAATAATTTTCGGAGGAAGACACAACTTCTCTCCTGTTTTGTGGGAACTTGTGATTTGTGAGAGAGAGAGAGAGAGAGAGAGAGAGAGAGAGAGAGAGAGAGAGAGAGAGAGAGAGTATATAGAAACACAGACAAACAAACAAATAGATAAAAATAAAGGTAAACATGACTATCGGAAACTAAAACATTCATAGAGATATAACACACAGATAAACAAACAAACAAACAAACAGACACTTATATCAAACAAACACATTAACAAACACACATCATATAAAAACAGACAGACAGACAGATTTATAAGAGACAGACAGACAGGCAGACAGACGCATCTCTTAGTCAACCGGTGCCAGTCTGCATGTCTTTGCATAACCTCTCTCTCTCTCTCTCTCTCTCTCTCTCTCTCTCTCTCTCTCTCTCTCTCTCTCTCTCTCTCTCTCTGTCCACAATGCGAGGGAAACAGATTGAGCTGCCATCGGGGGCATGAGGAAAATATGTCAACTAAGATAAAGGTCTGATGGAATATTGAAAAATGGAAATGAAATGCATTGTTCTTTCCCCTTGAGTGGATTCGATTGGTTCATTGTTACTTGTAATCTGTTGAGTCGCGGGTGAGGGAAGGGGAAGATAGAGGGCGTCAGAGAGAGAGAGAGAGAGAGAGAGAGAGAGAGAGAGAGAGAGAGAGGATGTTTCTTACATGAAGGAGCTCAAATCCTCTCATAGACATGTGACTTGTAAAGCTCAGTATCTCTCTCTCTCTCTCTCTCTCTCTCTCTCTCTCTCTCTCTCTCTCTCTCTCTCTCTCTCTCTCTCTCTCTCTCTCTCTTACTGTTTTATCTGCGTCGATTCTTTTGTATCGTATTTCACGTAAAGATTATAACTAATGTTATTTTAGTACATTAGCTTATCATGACGAGAGAGCAAACACACACACACACACACACACACACACACACACACACGGTAGCTCAGTGGTTAGAGCACTGGCTTCAAGGCAGAGGACCGGTTCGATTCTCGGCCGGGTGGAGATATTTGGTGTGTCTCCTTTCACGTGTAGCCTGTTCACCTAGAGTAGGTACGGGATGTAAATCGAGGAGTTGTGACCTTGTTGTCCCGGTGTGGTGTGTGCCTGGTCTCAGGCCTATCCGAAGATCGGAAATAATGAGCTCTGAGCTCATTCCGTAGGGTAACGTCTGGCTGTCTCGTCAGAGACTGCAGCAGATCAAACAGTGAATTACACACACACACACACACACACACACACACACACGTATCCTTCCTCATAGTCCTACAGTCCCTTGAGAGAATGGCGCAGTTATTCTTCAGGATAGGTAGGAGGAAATGGAGGAAGGATGAGCAAGTCCTTTCTTTATAAGCTTATTCTTCCCCTTCCTCCACGAGTGTTTCATATGCTGCCGCTGTTCTGGTCTCCTACATCCTTGTAATATCTCGCTGTGGACTCCCCTGATCCTCATTGCAGCCCCCGCCAGCCGTCTCGCCCCGCCGCAGTGGTTTCCCGGCGTGGCCTCTGCCGTGCCGTCTCTTCTCATCGCTCCAATACTCGCCCAACATATATAACTATTGGCATTTGTTTATTTATGTATGCATGGCGAGGTACAGTCGTGCTATCACCTGAATAATGGTTCTGCTCCTGGTGCTCCTTGTTGCCGCATTCAAATCCGTGCACTATGTATATGCCGCCACACTCACCAGGACGCATGCATGGCCAACCCTCGCCGCGGTATAGTGCGCGCCGCTGCACCACCTGGCGGCCGACGCGTGTGCATCTGCATGTGGCATCTGCCGGCGTGTAGCATCTGCATAGGCGCCGCTCCTGCCTCGCTGACACCAATGGGGTTACTGCAGGGAAAAAAGATAAATATACAGGCGCAAGAATGAGGGTTTGGCAGGCACGTGGGTCGTCCAGGCAACACTCAGCCTGCAGGAGACGCCCAGTAAGTGCTGCTTTTATGTGCAGGCGGCGGCGGTGATGGTGGTGGTGGTCGTAGTGGTGGTGGTGGTCGTTGTGGTGAAGGCGGTGGTGGTGGTGGTGGTGTCGCAGAGGCGTGTCAGTACCGGCCGTAAATCTGGACCCGCCGCCCGGGACTGCCTATAAAATGTTGGCAGTAATTTATGAACGATAGAAAGTGATTACGTGGATGGTCCTTGAGGATGGATGACATGTTCTGCCCTACTGTTCTCAACCAGTCGCCAACAAACCAACGACCGCCCGTGTTACTTGACCCATAAATCCCTGCAGCGCACACCACTCACACCACCTATACTGTCTCCAGCTCTTTGTCAAACCACTCTGCTCTCTATCCTCGACTATTTTCAAAGACCACAGAGATGACTAACGAAGCTCTCAAGAGTGTTTCTCCTTTTGTAAATGCGAACACTTTAATAATTCGTCACTAGAACCATAAAAAGTCCCCTATAAAAACCCGTGTAGCTTCACCTAGAGCCTTTTGAAAGTAGTGGCGGTATGGTCAGAAGTGTCCCTGAATATGGTCCTTGGTGCCGCCGCTCGCTGTCGTTGCGTGTGCCTCATCCCAAAAAGTGGATGTTTGTGGCGCGCTGTATTGGATTTGTCGGTGTTTTGAGGCTGAAATCCCTGCCTCGGATCTCGGGTGATAAATTACTGCCAAGAATCACTCCCTGGAAACGATACAATTCTATGGGATCAGTTTCCTATCTCTTTCTTCGGCAAATCATTAATAACGGCTTGGGAGCGAGAAAGTGTGACGCATTGAATTGCCACGCGATGACTGATGACCGCCGGCAAGAAACAGTCAGGCGGCGGCGCGGAAGCAGCAGCAACGGCGCCACGGCTTCCCTTGCCCGCCCGGCCAGGAGGACCACGCCGCACGCCTGCACTCGTAAATATGCAAAAAAATGTGGAATTATGGAGCGGCTCTCACACGTGACTCTTGCTGCCTTGCCTCGGGAAAAAAAACATATCCATTTATGGGCAAGGAAGTAAGGAAGGCCGCCGCGACTACTGGTAAGGGCACGGCGAGCAGGATAGTTAGTGGTAGTCCCCGGGGTATTTCAGAAGACACCAAAGAGCCACGAGGTCACTGTTCAAGGAAGGCCAAGCAAGGCAGCATTACTCCTACTCCCTCACACCAGTCACGCTCCTCCATGTGTTATCTTATTAGTGGATGTCCTCTGTATTCCCATCCATATTAGTCTCTCTCTCTCTCTCTCTCTCTCTCTCTCTCTCTCTCTCTCTCTCTCTCTCTCTCTCTCTCTCTCTCTCTCTCTCTCTCTCTCTCTCTCTCTCTCTCTCTCTCTCTCTCTCTCTCTCTCTCTCTCAATAACTTGAATCGAAGCTCCTACTGAGATAATCTGAACGTAACTTGCATTTCTCGTTCTCATATGATAGAGAGAGAGAGAGAGAGAGAGAGAGAGAGAGAGAGAGAGAGACAGACAGACAGACAGACAGACAGACAGACAGACACACAGACAGACAGACAGACAGTGGGAAAGGGAAAACTAAAGAACAAACGCCGCACCAAACCACGCCGGCAGCCTTTGTCCGGCCGGGAGGTGTTCTCTGGCGGCGGTAATTAAAAGGACAGTTCGTGAAGGATGGTAATTTCCCAGGAGAAATTAACTAAAGGAGCTGATCTTCAAGGAGTTGGTCTCACCTGTCAATATTATTTACCTGGCAGCCTCGACACACACACACACACACACACACACACACACACACACACACACACACACACACACACACACACACACACACACACACACACACACACACAGTAAGTGAAGAAAGTGGAGGAAAAGGAGGAGGAGGAAGAGAACAAGGAGAAGAATGAGGATGGAAGGGAATGTTTGTTAGAAGAGGAAAAGAAGGAGGAGAAAGAGGAAGAGGAGGAGGAGAAAGAGGAGGAAGAGGAAAGTGATGTTTGATAGAAGTACATCCAAGAGGAGGAGGAGGAGGAAGAGGATGAGCTGGAAGAGGAGGAAGAGGAAGAGAAGGAGGACAAGGAGGACGAGGAAAAACAGGAGGAGGAGCTGGAAGAAAAGAAAGAGGAAGAGGAAGAGTGAAGTTTGATAGAGGTACTGTACATCCGAGTGAAGGAAGAGATGTTGGATGTAAGTAAAAGTAGGAGGATGTTATTTTAGGAGATATTTAAGAGGGAAGGTATTTAGGCTAATCTTGGAGGTGTGGGTGAGGAGATACAAGCTACTGTATGATTGTGGAGTAATGTGAGGGCGAGTCAGTCTGCCAAGGGAGGTGTGGAATTGTCCGGGGAAAGAAAGACGAACAGAAGGAACAGTGAAGTGAAGGATGCATATGTTGGGGGAGAGAGTAGTAGGATGTGTGTGTGTTGGGGAAGGTTTGGGTGTGCCGGGGGCGGGGGGGCGATGTTGAGGAGCGTTGGTGTATGTGGGCGTGGTGTGCTCCGAGGCGTGAGTGCAGCGGCCGTCCTTTCTTCCAATCGCCTCATTTGCATCAGGTACGGGAGGTGTAATTAAGAATGATGGATGCCCGGTCTTTACTCTCTCTCTCTCTCTCTCTCTCTCTCTCTCTCTCTCTCTCTCTCTCTCTCTCTCTCTCTCTCTCTCTCTCTCTCTCTCTCTCTCTCTCTCTCTCTCTCTCTCTCTCTCTCTCTCTCTCTCTTCTCAACCCTCTTTCAAATCTTTCTCCTTCCTCCCTCTCCAGTTCTCTTCTCTCCCGCCCTCCTTCCATCCTTCTCTCTCTCCGTGCCTAACGCTCCTTCAGTTCTTCCTTCGTCCCTTCCTGCATATCTGTGCCTCCCCTCTTCCTCCATTCCTTTCCTCCTCGTTCTCAAGCCTCCTTCAGTTCTCTTTTCCTGTTTTTTTTCTCCCTTTTCCGCTTTGGTACTATTTCCGTTCTTCCTTCGAGCTTCTTCTTCTCAATTTTATTCCATCATCTTCTATTCCTAAAACATTTTCGCAGCAGTCAGGAATAGTGATTTATCCTTTAGCATTGGGAATTTGAACAGTTAAAGAGAAAGGAAGATAAATGCTTAGTATTTTCGCATATGTTTTATTTCATCATCTTCTCTGTTTGAACCTTCTTTCTTCTTTAATCATAAGGGAGTGAGGAACATTGACTTTTAGCATTGCGGGGTTTAAAAAGTATTGGGAGGGAAAATTGTTGGTTCCTAAAGTAAATGGTGACAACTTGATGTGGTGAAGGAGAGTCTGTAGGGTGTGACTCAAGAACGAGATTGAATGCAAAGGAAGTGAGTGTGAAGATGTCCTTGTATGTATGTATGTATGTATGTATGTTTGTGTTTATTTATATCTTATAGAATTTGCGATGCTGTTAGTTGACTTAATGTGATGTCTAAGAAGGTGGAGTTCTCTCTCTCTCTCTCTCTCTCTCTCTCTCTCTCTCTCTCTCTCTCTCTCTCTCTCTCTCTCTCTCTCTCTCTCTCTCTCTCTCTCTCTCTCTCTCTCTCTCTCTCTCTCTCTCTCTCTCACTCACACACACACACACACACACACACACACACACACACACACACACACTTCCCTCGCCTTTTATTTCTATTCTTTTCTCTTTCCTTTCTTTTTTTTCTTTCCTGGCTCGTATTTTCCTTGTTAGTATGCTTCTTATTCTTTATTTTTCTCTTCTTTTCCTTTAGATTTGTTTTGCTTTCTTTTATTCTTATTTACTTTGTAGTTGTTCTGGTTTTCTTTTACATTTCCTTTGTTCATTTCTTTTTTACACTTATTCCATCTTCTAAATTTTCATCTTCTTTTCTCTGGCCATCACACTTTCGGTAAAAATTTTCCTCGACCATCGGTAAATATTTCCTTCCTCTCTCCCTTTTTCCCTTCCATCCTTCGCAACCATTCCTCATCTCTCATCTCTCTCTCTCTCTCTCTCTCTCTCTCTCTCTCTCTCTCTCTCTCTCTCTCTCTCTCTCTCTCTCTCTCTCTCTCTCTCTCTCCTCGGGCCATCTATTCTATTGATGGATACAAGATTTGTTCTCAACCCGCGTCATTATTCATATGTTGCTCCAAGGAAGAAGAATCACCCCGCCCATCCCTCCTCACCCCACCTCCTCCTCCACCCACCCACCCACCCACATCCACTTACTCGAACCTCCACCAATGCCCCCCCCCAACGGAACTTCACTCCCGCCCCACACCATTTTTATCCTCATTCCTGCTTCATCTTCCTACTCCTTTCTCCCAGCGAAGCCTCACTCCCTCTTCCCTACTCTTGCTTCACTCTCTCATTCACTCACTCATTCAATCACTCACTCACTCACTCACTCACTCATGCACTCTTTCACTTACTCACTCACTCACTCCCTCATTCAATCACTCTCACTTACTTTTCTGGCTTGTTCCTATTCGTGTTTTCTCAGCCTAGCGCACACACACACACACACACACACACACACACACACACACACACACACACACACACACACACACACACACGCATCAAAACTATTCCTTTCTTTATTATTTTATTTTCTATGCAATATATTACTGTTTTATTTGAATATTAAGAGTAAAGTTGACGATTTCACTTTGTTTTCATATTCTTTTCTTTTTGGCGTTTGTGCGTGTTCATTATTTTCTATATTGTTGTTTATTTTGACGTTTTTACTTTAATTTTCAAGCTGAAGTCAATTAAAATCCCTCGATCTAATACTCTCTGAATGCAATCAAAGAATATTACCAATAGGGATCATAAATCATCTACACAGTAACTCGTCTGGTAAAGCAACATCTTATTTACTCCTACGGTGCCTAAGTGAAAGGGGATTACGTCAAGTTACAGGCTGTGTGTGTGTGGCAGTGAGTGGCTTGAGGCGCCGCGGTTCACTCAGGCTACTCATTTCGTTGTTCGCCAGTTAGGTTTCTGTTAACTGCTTTTCGTAAAATTTTAGTGTGTTCCCAATTTCTCTTTCTCTTCGTACTGTATTGTTCCCCGCTCATAAAATACTGTGTGTGTGTGTGTGTGTGTGTGTGTGTGTGTGTGTGTGTGTGTGTGTGTGTGTGTGTGTGTGTGTGTGTGTGTGTTTCCGTGTCATTTGCTTTATATTCATAGGTTTCAATTCAATATTTCCGGGAAAATTTTCAAGAGTAATGACATTTCGGAAACACGGCCTGGTTGGTAATGCCGACTTTATTTTTTGCGCCTCTCAGTGCGTCAATGTTTTTTTTTTGTTGTTGTTGTTGTTGTTGGGGTGAGGAGAGGAAAGAAATACAGCATAAAGTGTTCCGTTTTTAATCTTGTAATTATAAACTTCATTGTTATTTTCTGTTTTATATTTATTTTCATTATCTTTATTATTCATTGATTCTGTATTAATTCTTTATTAGCTGATACATTTTCTTTATTATTATTTATCGTTGTCGTTTTTTTTTCTTACTTACACTTTTCATTGCACATTATTATTCACTATTGATTATTACACTTGCTTGGTAAATATAGTGAACTAATGTGTTATGATTTTTTGTTGCAGGTACGTGAGTGAGTGCAGGTCCTGGCTGGGGTACAGGTAAGCAGAGAGAGAGAGAGAGAGAGAGAGAGAGGGTGGGGGGAGTCAGTCTTACACACACACACACACACACACACACACACACACACACACACACACACACACACCACTTTGGAGTCGTCGTGGACAAGCTTATTCACCTTTTCTCGAGGGATGGAAGGAGGGGCGGCCGTGGTGGCTGGCTGGGGCTGGCTGGGGCTGGCCGGAGACTCGTGTGCTGGCCGCCGCTGTGAAGGAGCTGACAAAGTTATCTTCCTAGTCACGTATTCCATAGCCCCGTCACGGCTCCGCTCTAATACATCCCCGCTGCTGCCTCGCCTGCGTTACAACACCTCCAGTCTCTTCCGTTGCCTTGCCTAGCCTTGCCTTACCTTGCCTT
>NC_059300.1:28925234-28927734 GCF_017591435.1 Portunus trituberculatus
GATGGGGAGAGGAGGAAGAAGAAGAAGAAGAGGAGGAGGTAGAGGAGAGGAGGAGGAGGAGGTGATAACAGAGGAAGGGACGACGCACACGTTCTCCTCGCCGTCAGTCCTTCCAGAGATGCTTTGTCACTTTTTTATCTATTTTTTTTTTTCTTTTGTTAGTAATCTTTTTCTCTTCGTTTTTGCATTTATCTGCTTTCTTTTTTCCTGGTGGTGTATTGAGATTCACCTGTGTCTTGTAGCGTGTCTTGTCATGTATTGCTGTCATGTGCTGGAGTTGCATGAGTAAGAGGTAGTTTCTCTCTCTCTCTCTCTCTCTCTCTCTCTCTCTCTCTCTCTCTCTCTCTCTCTCTCTCTCTCTCTCTCTCTCTCTCTCTCTCTCTCGATTTAACCCACATTTTTTGCTATACGAAACAATTAACAGCACCAGAAGCAATGCATGAAATGTTTATCAGTATATAAGAAAAGACGAAAAATACAAAAGAATAGATTTTACAATTTCTACCGAGTATAAAGAATGGACGTGGCTGTAGAACAAATAAAGATTGACGAGCAACTAAAGAAAAAAGTAACAAATACCAGTGAAGGGTCTGATAACATGACGAGTATATGATTCCACGGCCTTACGAATGAAGAGGGTTCAACACCGTACTTCTGATTTGGTACTGCGGAATCACGTTCTCTTAATAGCGAACCACTTGACAACTCAGTATTCTGTGGATACTTTCACTCACCTTGACGTGTTTTGTGTCAGAGTTGGCCACCACTCCTGCCTCATCCTCGTCACCAACACCTACTCAAGAAAGCAGTGTATTCAGTGATAATAAAAAAAAAGAGAAATAAATACACACTTCATTAATTTTGGGCGTGTATGCATTACTGAAAACACAAACACAGAAAGCGGAAAACACTGGTACCTTTATTATATGATTGTTGCATTGCCGTCTATAGTGGCGTGAAGGCAAAAGAAACAAGGAAAGAGAGAAAGACGGACGAACGGACGAACGGACGGACCAGCTCGCCACGTACGGACGAGCTCGACGTCGGCCACTCGCTTCACGGACAAAAAGGTCGCCGACAGCCAGAAAAGGAATGAGAAAGAAATATGAAGGGATGGAAGGAGGTCAGTGTTTCCCAAGAGACGAGGAGGAGCGAGGGAGGAGGGACGCCGTGGTGTTTGTCCGCCGCTGCCACCGCCGTCTGTTTGCTGATAGAATTTCTCGATGGGTCAGCCTCGATCACCTCCAGCCGCTTGTTTGTAGCAATAGGTCCTTTCTCGCTTCCCCTGTCCATCCACCAGCCCTCGACCATCCATCTCCCGCACCACCTTTGCCTCCACCTCCACCTACACCGTGCTTGGCCATACCTACAACACCTCACAACAACAACAACAACAATAACAACAACAACAATACTACTACTACTACTACTACTACTACTACTACTACTACTACTACTACTACTACTACTACTACTACTACTACTACTACTACTACTACTACTACTACTACTACTACTACTACTACTACTACTATACCGACAGTCCCTTGTATTTTTCTTACATTTGCATTTACCACCACCACCACCACCACCACCAGCACCTTGGGCTTGCTCGCTTCCTGAAGAAGAAACACGGGGAGGAGTAAGCCTCTGCCCAGACACGTCGCTTTCACCACCTTTCCTCCAAATCTCTAGCAAAGAACATCGACCGAGGGCAGCAGCCTCCCTCAATCCCCGCCCTTCGTGCTCCCCCGCCGCCCTTCCCTCCCCTCCTTCTCTCCCTGCCAACCTCCTTCCCTCCCCGTAGAGGCGTTTGAGGTAAGCAGTTGTGGCTACAATTGAGATGGTGCGAGGGAGGCACTTGTGTTGCTGCTTGGGAAGACTTTTTTTCCCTTTTTCTTTTGTCACTGAAAATGTTGGTGTGTATTTGGCGCAAGATAGGAAGAAAGTGAGGAGGAGGAGGAGGAATAGGGATACAGGGAGAAGGTGTTGGTGGTGGTGGTGGTGGAGGACGAGAAATTGACGAGAGAGGAGGAAAAGGAGAAGGAGGTGGAGAAGAAGGAGGGGCGGTGTTGGATGGCAGCCAAGACCCACACAAAATGGAATACAGATTGCTACCATTCCTCGTTTTGGAATATCCACATTGGAGGTTTGTGATGGAAGTTTTCTCTTTTTGTATTTACAAGGTGAGGGTTATGATGCATGGCGGGGCAGGAGGGAGGCAGCAGCGCCGACCCGCCCACCCTTCCCTTAACGCTCTTTAGAAAGGCGTCCTGGGAGATTTGTGCGAAATATGTGTGTGTGTGTGTGTGTGTGTGTGTGTGTGTGTGTGTGTGTGTGTGTGTGTGTGTGTGTGTGTGTGTTTTACAAAGAAGAAAATACCTATTCGTAATCGTACAAATTAGCAAATCATGAAGTCATTCACATAAACTGGTTGAGAATATCAGTTAAACTTTCCAAAATACACACCCACAAATTTTTAAAAGATCTATCAAGTCAG
>NC_059300.1:28932734-28960234 GCF_017591435.1 Portunus trituberculatus
CCTTTTGTGAGCGGCGAGGAGGGGAGTGAGCCGATACCGAGGTGTGTTTTGTGTATCGGCATGGCGGACAGCTGCAGGACAGCGCGGAGATGAATGAGGCGAGAACTAAAACAATACTTTCCTTATCACATAAAGAATAACATTTTTCCATGCAGTGTCATTCTCTTCCACAAGAACATTACAAAAGCGTTCCAAGGAGCTTCTGTGACTTACCTGCTTCCCCCACGAAACTAACACGGATGTGAAGAGCCTTGCACACCTGTCACCTGGGAACGCTACACTCAAGAGCGGCCCGTGTATGTGTGTGTGTGTGTGTGTGTGTGTCAGAAAGCTGCTGCCTTATACGAGTCAGTATTTTCAGCGAGGTGCTTTCCTGGGCGGTCATGGCGCGGCGGCCCACATTCAGCGTGTCGGGAGGGACGGCGCTGCGAGGGGCTGGATTATCTCGCGGCGGAATCTGGAGCGAGGAGGCTGAGATCGTCCCTGTTTCTCTCCTAACGTAAAATTTATACACTCATTCAATTTCTGCTTAAGTCACCAATAAAGTGTCATCTCAGCGTGGGGCGCGTGGCGCGGTATGGTTACCTTGCCAGTCCACCGCGAGAGAGCCACGGGAGAAACTGGGAATGCCAAACCTATCTAGTTTTTCCTCATTTCGGCGCTGGAGGAAGTCCTGCGGGAAGTAGTAGGGCAGAAAGGCGACATTAAATAGCTGGAAATGAGGCAGGGACGAGATGCAGCAAGGTTTGCCACCGGCCATAAAGGAACCAATCTCCCCTAATGAGAAGAGTGGCCCAGTTGCCTCCACCTGGGAATGGAAAAGAGTGGGAATTGCAGCGACCACCGAGATTTTCTGTGGCAGGTGCGCAGCTTGGAAAACGTGCTCGGGCTTCTTTTTTTCTTCTTTTTCGTCCTTCCTCACTTTTAAATATTTGTTAGGAACTTTTAGATATGTTTTAGGTATGTGTTCGCTGTACGTGTGTGCATGCTGCTGGTGGAATGTTTGTGTGTGTGTGTGTGTGTGTGTGTGTGTGTGTGTGTGTGTGTGTGTGTGTGTCCTCCGGGTGTGGCAGTGTCGCCTGCTGCTGTAAACTCCGGCAACAATAAGAATGAACAGTAAGGGCGGCTTGAGGAACAGGTGGAGACAAGCAGGTGTGCTGCGGTGATTACCACTGAGCCTCGCCACGTGCCTGTCCTCCATTATTGGCGATGATCCTTGTGTCGTCCGCTGAGCCTCGCATTCCATCGCGGCTTCGCGTAAGAGCCGCGCAGTGCCCGGCGTGGCCATGCACGGCATTAACCTACATGAAGAGGACCTGCTTGGCCTGCTTCCTGTGCCTGGCCGAGATAGACGGGAACAGGAAGGGCGCTGGGTATGCGCGGGTTTGGGGGAGATGTTGCACGTGCACGTGAATTTTTTCCTGATCATCATTATCATCATCTTGCCGCTGCTCCTCTTATCCCCCCTTCCTAAAGGAGCAATCCGGTCAGTAGGAATGGTCTGATAGAATACTGTAGGGGATGTAAGGACGCCCCTCGCTCACCAGGATTCATAAGTGTGTGTGCAGACCGCAGAAATCCTTAATAAGAAACTGAGAACATTATGTAAAAATAGAAGTAAATGTAAATTATTTTAGGAAGCAGGGATGCATTTTATTGCAACTATGCGAAAAAAAATAACGAAAACAAGTTTTAGGAAAACAACAAACGATTTCCATAAAAAAAAAAAAATTGAAACGGGGACGTTATTGAATGCAAAGACAAAATTGTTAAAATAGGGTTAGAAAATTTTATGTAGAGGGAATTACGCTCTCTAAATTTGGCAGTCCCCACGAATGAATACGTCAGTGGATAGCAGAACAACAGTACAAGTAACAGATGGGAAGTTGTTTACGCCTTGAGGGCAGTAAGTGAGGTAAGGCCCGCGGAGAGGATGGCGTCTTGGTATAGGTTTTGCGGGTTCACAGCAGTCTTGTCCATTTACTGATACTCGTGCTGTGCCTCATGGAGTGTGAAGTGGCGTGGCGTGGCGTGGTGTGGCGTTGCGTGGCTAAGCTTGGACGAGGGACAGCCAGCACATTCACCGCTAACCTATCCATTAAAGTCAACATTCAAACCGAAATAAATTATCCTGTCAGTTTGTTTTGTTTCACGAGTTCCTTTACTGGAAGCCGCGCGGCCGCTGGCTTTGTGGAGTGGACGCTGGTGCAGATCAAAGCGGTGTTGTATGAAGGCTGCTTGTAATTAAATGTTCGGTTTTGTCATGCTTTGCTGGTAATTTGACATGCACGCCGGTGCCGCGACCGTGACGTGGCGACGAACAAGCCAGCGCACAAGGACACCTTGTAGATGTCTTTAACATCTCCTGCTGGCTTGAATTTGGCAGCTGTGAGGGAACGGAATTGAATGTGAGTGGTGTGTGCGTGGGACGAGCGTGGCTGGAGGCAGGGTGAGGCAGGGTGATTCAGGGTGAGGCAGGACACAGTGGCGGCGGATGGTGGGAGCAGGAAGTCTGCCTCAGATGGAGTAACAAGGTTTGCAGGGCGCCGCCGTATCGTAAGAGGATCACATACAATATCCTGTGAATATCCCGCGCCAGTGACTTTTCCGTTTTTGTTGTTTTGGTGAAGCCGAGTGACGCTCCTGACACGAGGTGGTGGGAAGCCCGCGTCCATTCCCCCCGTGAGGCGCAGCTAAGAGGAGAAAACGGGAAGCTGGAGTCGTTGGTGCGTGGCCCTTAGTGAACTCCGTCCCCCCTCCTCTTGTGTTCCTCTTTTAGCCTCTCCCGATCTTCTCCCTCTTCCTCCCTCCCCAAGTCCCTTCCCTCTCACTAGATCTTTACCTCGTGGCCTCAGGAGTCGCTTCTTTCCAGTCAAAATTTAGGACTCGTAGTCGCTCGAGGGCAGCAGGAGAGGGAGCCGAACATGTAGAGACGCTAAAGTTGAGAGGTAATTTTGTCTGTATAGTGCAGTGTGCCGTGAAGAGAGGAGCTGATCTGGTCCTTTTCATCTATTTCTTTGTTTACCTTTGTTTACCTATCCAGCTGTGTATATATATATATATATATATATATATATATATATATATATATATATATATATATATATATATATATATATATATATATATATATATATATATATCTACCTTTGGAACTGAACACCGAACAAGGTCACCGGCAGCCGTCCCTGTCCAATACACAGCACGGCTCGTTCGCGGCCTGGCCTTCCCTCTGGGCTCTAATCGAAGGCCGCCTCCCCTGCCGCCGCCGTTCGTGCCTCGAGGGTCAGGAGTCTCCTCCCGAATACAGATCGACTCACACAAACAAAATAATTTTGAGTGATGCAATTTGTCCTCCACAACTGGCTTTCCTGTCTTGGCGAATTCCGAGCGAGGGCCGCGAGCCGCTCCCGGCCTAAGTAACTGAGTCTTCGCTCATTTCTCTGAAAGGACTTTGGCCAGTGAAACATTTCCCCATTCAGAACTATCGCTATGTTCCAGTTACGAAGTTTTTTTTTCTGTGTACTCTTATATATGAATTTATCGTGTTTATCGCATGATGCAGAGCAAAGCAAACATATTAAAAAAAAAACAGATGAACACTTCTTTTCTGAGATCAACGCAAAGTTATCGGAATAGTTTCAGACATCTTTCTCGGCGCCACAACCACCACCACCACCACCACCACCACCACCACCACCACCACAGTATTGAAGGCAGCACATCCTGAAGTCTCATAGAAAGCTGGTCGGCAAGAGTTCTTCACCAGCCTCGTGTCCTAATTGGTCGTTCTTTTCACAACGGAATATGGCTCTGAAACTACCCAGATTGCCCTCGCCGCTCCCTGCCTCACTTTGCCTCTCTCCCGCTGGTTCACGCTCAACTAAGCCTGAACCTGACGCGAGAACCTGTCCCAAGCTTAGAGGGCCCTTTCTGCCTCACGAACACCTTTACAGACAACGCAGTTAGGCGTGGCAGTGTCGGTAGAGGTTGTGGTTACTTGTGTGATGATGGAGGCAAGACTGGTGGCCATCTTTATTCTGTGCAGTGAGGTGATACACAGACGCAGATGTTTGGGCAGTTGGTTTCCCTCCTTGTGTCTTTGTCAGGTATCATAACTTAACATCTCGCACACACGCAACACACTCTATTCTCTCTCCCAGCACGACCCCTCGCCTGCAGGAAGGGCGGAGGGAAGGAGGGAGGGAGGGAGGGGATCGACACAGTTCCCTCCGCAGGTAAAGAACAGTAGTGGGCTTTAGGGTATGAGCATTAGTCAGGATCGCCTGTGTACCTGCCGCATATATTAGCGGGGGACCTTTTTCCTCCTCCTCGAAGTTTGGTTCAACCGGACTGAATGTACAGCCTCACTTTGGCGAACTCATTCCAGCTGTATTAACTTCTATTTGGGAATCAATTTGCATGAGCACCTACAGACCGACCCGAGCTTGCAGAGTTGCGTCCAGGCAGGGAGTGGATGAGCACATTAGCGTGGAGGAAGGAGATGGCCATGGTTTGTTTGTGTCTACGGTGGGGGCGGTGAAGGGCGACAGAGAATGCGGTACGACTAATCCTGGTGCTGTCATTTTGCCTTCATGATTCCAGTGAGAGTTTAAGGAAGGATTCTACACTCTTTATGGATAAAACCCCAATAAAGGTCCCACTGAATATCGTTGTGGCGTATAAGGGAGAACAAATCATTGAAGAACAACGACCACGAGAACACCTACATTCATAACACTGAACAAAACAAACCTTCATCAATAAAACGTGAAAAAAACACTACGAATAGAATGAATGTTTTCTTTCTTTCATTAAGATTTTCTCAATGACACGAGAGACTCAATTACTACCGATATTGTTGTGGAAAAGAGGCAATTTCTCCTGTTTCTTTATTCATTTGGCTCGCAGAAGACCATGAGAGCCTGGAGTGCTGGGGCGAAGGGCGAATAATGTGAGGAGGGTCAGGGCACATGAAGGCAGTGAAGGCCTGTGACTGTGTCTGTATAGAGCGTGATGCCCTCAGTCCAGCGGGGAAAAGTCAGGATGTGGGGTGAAATTAAATCGTTAAAGAATCTCTCTCTCTCTCTCTCTCTCTCTCTCTCTCTCTCTCTCTCTCTCTCTCTCTCTCTCTCTCTCTCTCTCTCTCTCTCTCTCTCTCTCTCTCTCTCTCTCTCTCTCTCTCTCTCTCTCTCTCTCTCTCTCTCTCTCTCTCTCTCTCTCTCTCTCTCTCTCTCTCTCTCTCTCTCTCTCTCTCTCTCTCTCTCTCTCTCTCTCTCTCTCTCTTGAAACACGGCCAGAGAAAAAAAAACAGTACAAATTGCGCAGGTGGAAATAAAGATAACAAGAAAACTCGTACGATTGCAATAAACCAAAGCGAGGCCAGATTTAGTCCCCGAGTTGGCGTGATGCTCCGGTACTGAAGACAAGACAAGGCAGGGTAATAATGGTCATACTTGCATCACAGACTCTATCACCTTAAAAATCTTAAAAAAAAGCAAGATAGATAAAGCAAATATGAGGGTATTGTCCATTCATTTTTCAACACCTGCTATATTCCTTCTTTCGTCCAAGCTAAATTTACTGTCTATAAATAAATTGAAAAAAGCGTGTTGAAGACTGAAAGACCAAAAAGCAAATTGAATATATGAATTAAAGTGCATGGATAGATTATTTGAAGATATCCCTTGCGTCACAAACGTGGTTGACTGAAGGTTAGTTAAGGAGACACACAGCAGGCGTTCCATGGTTCCTCCCACGTCAAACAAGACATGGCACCTCAGTGAACTTACGGACTTCCTTCATACTGTCACTTTACTCCACTTGTCCATCTGTCATTCGTTTTGTGCGCCTCTGAAGGAAGACATGAAGCGAGAGAAGAATATAAAAAAGATAAATATGAAGAAAAAACAGAGGCGAGGATACAGAGAGAGAGAGAGAGAGAGAGAGAGAGAGAGAGAGAGAGAGAGAGAGAGAGAGAGAGAGAGAGAGAAAGTCCTGCAACAATCCTGCAACAATATCATGCACTTGCTCCCAGTCGCGCAATTTCCTGTTCTTTTTTTTCTCCCTCTTTTTTTTTTCTTTTTATTTTGGCCCATTTATTTTAGGGAGAATCCTCTCCTGACGCACCATACAAATTGCCAATTAGAAATTTTCACCAGGTGGGTGGGAGGGAGGAGGAGGAGGAGGAGGAGGAGGAGGAGGAGGAGGAGGAGGAGGAGGAGGAGGAGGAGGAGGAGGAGGAGGAGGAGAAGGACGAGGAGGAGGAAGAGATGGACAAAATAGTTAAAGAAATGAGGACACAAAATTAATTACAAGAAAAAAGAAAGAAAAATAGCAGAAAATTGGAAGATAAGAAAGATAAAAGTAAGAAGAGGAGGAGAAGAAGAAGAAGAAAGGAGGAGGAGGAGGAGGAGGAGGAGGAGGAGGAGGAGGAGGAGGAGGAGGAGGAGGAGGAGGAGGAGGAGGAGGACAAGACAACAACAACAAACTCAATAACAACAGCAAGGAGAAACAGCACAAAAGAAGAAGAGGAGGAGGAGGAGGAGGAAGAAGAGGAAAAAGAGGAAGGAGGAGATTTTGTTGTGACGTCAGAGAGTAATTTCCCGGCCAATATTTCTCATTCACATGGTCAAAGTTGTATTAATTTGTGTCCATCTCCCTTTTTTATCGCCTTTGTCCCCACCTCGCCTCGCCTCGCCCGGTTATTGCTTCTCTTCCCTCTTCCTATTAGTCTCTCTCTCTCTCTCTCTCTCTCTCTCTCTCTCTCTCTCTCTCTCTCTCTCTCTCTCTCTCTCTCTCTCTCTCTCTCTCTCTCTCTCTCTCTCTCTCTCTCTCTCTCTCTCTCTCTCTCTCTCTCTCTCTCTCTTACACAGAAAAAGTGAATAGATGAATAAGGAAATAAAGAAATAAAAACTAACCATAAAAAAATAAGGAATTACACTAAAACAGTAGCGTTAGATTCTTAAAATGAGTGAAAACCGATGCAGTTAATAAGGAAAATCAAATATACAACAAACTATAAGGCAAAGGTGTTGATAAAAGAGGTGCTTGATTATAATGTTAATCTAATCACTGATATTGACTGCAAGTGTTTGGAATCTGAGGTGTGCAATGAGGAAGTCTTTTGCAGGTGAAGAAAAGTATTGATTTCTCACCTGTTGTATCGCTTTACCTGTGGAATATCACGTAATACTTAGAGAGAGAGAAAAGAGAGAGAACACTTATCTTCCCACGCTTTATTAACCCTTTCAGTCCCATGACGCGTTTTCATATTCACTCTGCTTACTATTTGGTGATTTTGTACAGCTTCAGAAACTTATTTGGATTGAAATAGTGAAGACTGTAGCCATTAATCTTCTGACCTCCATAGACCCTTCCTGTTGTCAATGAAATGGTCTAATTGTACACAAATCTCAAGGAAAAAATGTGTTTCAATATTGAAGAGGTTATTATACTTACTTACCCTTACACAATCTTCCCATAATGCCCTTTCCTTTCCCTCTTTACCCTTCCTTACCCAATCCTTCCCATACCCTCCCTTTTATCAACGACCCCTTATGCTACCTTCCTCATTCCTTTCCCTTATTATTTCCACATTACTTATTTTTAATCCCTTATTATCTTATCGTCTCATACACCCTCCCTTTTTATCATTTCACCTCTTTATTATATCTTCCTTCTTTCCTTTTATATGCCCTCTATCTCTATACTATTTACTTATTTTTTTACGTCTTCCTCTCAAACTTACTTTCTTCATTCCTTCCTCCCCCTTCCTAATTTCTCATGATATTTCTTTCTTTTTCTTTTCTATAAGTTATTCTCGTCTCTCGCCTTCTCGTGAATTATTGTTATCCTTCTCCTATCTCCTTTCTACTGTTTCTTCTTCCTTTTTCTTTTCGTTTTTCGTTTTTTTTTTTTTTTTTTTTTTTGTAACGCTTCGTCATCACTTATTCTCCTATCAGATTCTCAACGTTTTTTTTTATTGTGTGTGTATCTCTCTCTCTCTCTCTCTCTCTCTCTCTCTCTCTCTCTCTCTCTCTCTCTCTCTCTCTCTCTCTCTCTCTCTCTCTCTCTCTCTCTCTCTCTCTCTCTCTCTCTCTCTCTCTCTCTCTCTCTCTCATCTTCATTTCTTCCCTCCTTCCTACTTTCTTCCCCTTTCCTTCCCCTTCCCTCTCACTCCCTATCTCCTGTCTGTTCCCTCTTATCACACCCTTCACTTCCTACTGTCATTCTTCCAGTAACTCTTCACCACCCTTGCTTCTCCTCCTCCTCCTCCTCTTCCTCCTCCTCCTCTTCTCACTTCTTCCCTCTTTATCTCCTCTGCACTCACTGTCTTCTGGCTATCTAACTCTTTTTTTTTCTATTTTTTTATCTCTTTCTTACACTCTCCTAATTTTTTCTTTCATTTCTCTTCTCTTTCCCTCCCTCCCTGTGTGTCTGTCTCTGTCGCCTTCCCTCCCTCCCTCCTCTCTCCAATTAGAAGGATGATGATAACCGCTCATATGCAAATGCTTAAAGCGACATGAAGACCTGAGATGAATTGATTAGCAGTTGAATGAGCTACTTTAACTCCAGAGAGAGAGAGAGAGAGAGAGAGAGAGAGAGAGGAGGTGGGAGGCGGACGTCGTTATAAAGATTGATGATTGTAAATAAGAGGAACAGAAATTAATTGTATCTTGATTATTATGTTTATTTAAGAAAGACAAATCGTAGAAAATCTCTTTGTTTATGTCTTCAGAATGTTTTGGAGGTTGATAGTGGTTATGGTGGTGGTGGTGGTAGTTGGTGGTGGTGGTGTGGTGGTGGTAATGGTAGTAGTAGTAGTAGTAGTAGTAGTAGTAGTAGTTGAAGTTGTTGTTGATGTTGTTGTTATTGTAAGAGTAGTACGTAGAAGATAGCAGCAGTGGCGAGGATAGTGATAAATGGTGGTGATAATGGTGATGGTGTTGATAATTGCAAACATCACCATTGAGTTCTCACATTCGCTAGTGCTTCCCGCGTTCTCTTCAATCATTCACTCAAGCGTGTAAAAGAAAACAATCTTATCAAATCTTCTATTTGTTTGACTGTCTAACACCTTCAGTACCATGGCGCTTTTCCATATCTATTCTGGTTGCTATCTGGTGATTTTATACAGTTCCAGAAACTCATGGGAGGATTAAGATATTGAAGATTGTGGCCATTAATTTTCTGACCCCCATATCATAGACCCTTCCTTATGTAAATAAATTGGTCTAATCATACACAAATCTCAAGGTAAAAATGTGTCACAGTATTGAAGGGGATGTGGAGTCTCAGAGATTCAAATTTCCTGCCATCTTGTTCCCCCTACCCATGCTTCTTCTCCTTCTCCTCCTCCCCTCCAGCTGTCCCGCTCTTTCTCTTTTCATCAGGTGTTGTCTTTATTTCATTTTTCTTATCGCATTGTATACCATTTCAAACTACCATGGTTACTCTTCTGCGATGTCTTTCCCTCATGTAGATGAGTGAGCAGTTATTAAATTATTTCATTATTTGTTAACTGATTCGTTTTCATCATGGGTCGGGTCAGTCAGTCAGTCAGTCAGTCAGTGTTTGTCGCTGCTCGTTGTGTCGGTGTGTGTATGTGATAGTTAATGATTCAGCTTTATTAGTGATATTTGAATAGTTGTGTTTCCTGGATGTTAATCTCTTCATTACTAGGAGGCATTTTTTTACCTTGAGTTTTGGTTATGAATAGATGATTTTATTGACATTAGGAAGGGTCTTTGAAAGTCAGAAGATTAATGTCCAGAGTCTTCACTATTATAATCTCCACACAAGTTTTTGGCGCTGTTTAAGATCACAAAATAGTTATCAGAATGAATATAAATACACCTCATGGTACTGACGGTTTAATGGGTGTTGGGAACGACTGTGGTGGGGGCGGAATAGCAATGTAAGGTAGAATGCTTGTGTGCGGGACAAGACAAGGCAGTGGTGGCGGTGGATCCTTGTTCTCTGCTCCTTGTTGCTTGTTGACTGTGGATTATGCGTCACTTCCACACCATGATGTCCTTGTTATTCATCGCCCCTCAGCCTCACAGCGCCTCAGTGCTTGTAGCTGCTCCGGGAGTTAATGTAATGGCCTTGTTACCTGTCCGCCCTCCCACTCCCTTCCTTACCTTCCTTTTCCTCCTCCACACATCTCCTGCCATACCTGAAGAAATGAACTCGCCCAAACTGATACCGCGTATGTATAATTGAAACAATATTTTCGAATTTCAAAGTTCCTTGTCTGTGCGTTAGGTTTTTTTTTTTTTTTTTCTTTATATATATATTTCCTTTCTTTTCTTTTTTTTTACGGTATGACATATAGCGCCTGTAGGCATACTTGAAGAGTATATGTGGGAAGCGCTGTTAATCTTCCGTCCATTGATGGCTTTATGCTTGTCACTTGATGTTTGTCACTCAAGGTACTTTAGTTAAACGCATAGAAGTGTAAATAGAGGTGTAAATGGCAACATGTTTTTCATTTAATTATTCATTCCTATATTTGTCTTATCTTATGTATTATTATTAGTTTTATGTGTTAGTTATGTGTTATGAAGTTAGAGGTGTAAATGGAAACGTATATTTCATTTGATTATTCATTCATTTGTCTTATTTTATGTATCACTATTAGTTTTATGTGTTAGGGGCGCCAACGAAGGAAAACACAAAAACTAAGTGGCTTTAATGAAGTTCTCTAGTGAAGAAGAAATTAAGTAGAGGATTCGAGTGAAAAACTAACTAATGTTCTGAGTTGTCATGGTATTCTCTTCTTTCCAAACAGTTCACGCCTTAACCAGGGAAGAGAAAGGGAAACAAACCTCTTGAGTAATAATATTAGTCCTTCCCTAAACACACAAGACACAATGACGGACCTTCAAACTTCTCCACCTCCGAGAGACTATAATGGTAACGGAAAAACCCAAATGAACTATAACTTTCCATTAATCAAGTGCATAGAAATAAATGAAACCGTCAAAAAAAATATATATACACATGATGAATTGTCGAAGTAAAAAAAAATGCAAACATGACATTCCAACATGACAGATAGGGAAAAAAAAAAATCAGTAAGAAGCTTTTGGAAATTGAAATAGATATACAAGAGATTATAAAGGATAAGAAGAATAAAAATGAATAGGGAGGTAAAACGATGTGAGAGAGAGAGAGAGAGAGAGAGAGAGAGAGAGAGAGAGAAAAACGAGAACAACAACAACAACAACAACAACAATTAATTCCCCTCCTCCCCGATAACACATCCCTCTTTATGATGATAGCAGTGATCGAGTTACAGTGTCCCCCGCAAGATAAGTCGCCGGGGATATATTGAGGGAAGTGATCTACAGGTAACTCGATTGATTTTCCGATACAAACTGGAGAGAAATAACCCCAACGATGTTTTCCTATCTTTTTTTTTCTTTCTTGCTTTACTTTTTTTTTTCTCTTTCTTTCTCTTTCTCTCTCTCTCCTCCGTCCCATTTTCCTTCGGCAGGTAACCCAATATTCTTCTACAAGGTTTCGGCATTTTGGAGGATTTGATCATACAAGCGTTCGGTAGGATAAGATTGTCTTGCACTGCGCTCGGTGAAATCAGCCAATTCCATTATTCTTGCTTGATTACTCCCAGTCATTCTCACTCTCTCTCTCTCTCTCTCTCTCTCTCTCTCTCTCTCTCTCTCTCTCTCTCTCTCTCTCTCTCTCTCTCTCTCTCTTCTACGTTATCTTCTTTCCGCATTTCTCCCTCCTTTCCTACTTCTTGTTTCCTTTCTTTCCTTCTCTCCTAATCCTTCTTCCTTCCTTTCATTGCGTCTTCTCTCTTCCTCCCTTCTATCCTTATTCCATCTTCTCCACTTTTTTCATTATTCATTTTCGTATCCTTCGTGGTACTTGCTCTCCTCTTACCTTCAATCCTTTCTCACTAATTTCTTTCCTCCCTTCTACTTTTTACCCTCTACCTCTTTGTCCCTTCTTACTCTCAGCATCACACACCACCAGCTCGCCTCTTCATCTTCCCATCACCATCATCATCACCTTCTCTCCCTTCCCCTCATCTCCTCACCCCTTCCCTACTCCCTTCAGCCTCCCTACCCAACATTAACCTACCCAGCCGTGACTACTCAACCATTTCATCTCTCCCTGACTTTCCCTTCCTACCATTTCCTCTCTTCCATCCACGACACAAGCCTGCTGCCGCCTCCTCACTATCCCATCACCCCGTCGCTTCTATCTTCTCCTATCCTCCCGAGCACATCTTCCCTGCTGCCCTCTGAGTCGCCCCAGGTCCCCACTCTCCTCCAGCTTCGTCAATCACCCTCGTTAAGCAGTTAGGCGCTTGTCAAGGGGAGCGTTCCACAGAGGCATCCAGCGAGGGATCCTCTTGTTCAAATCCCGTTGTTTCTAAGTCGCCTCCTACGGTGTCTTGCTTGGAGGATCCGGTTGTGTTGTGTTGCTTGTTGGGTGATAGGGTGTGTGTTAGGGGGGGTGATGTTTGGGGGTGTATGTGGTTTGCGTTGATGGTTTAAGTGGTTCAGATTTTTTTTTTTTCATTGGTTCTCTTCTTTTTCATTTTTTTTTTTTGTAATGCGTTTCTTTGTGTTAACGTTCCTATATTTTTGGTTCGTTTGTGCTCTCTCTCTCTCTCTCTCTCTCTCTCTCTCTCTCTCTCTCTCTCTCTCTCTCTTTCTTTGTTTTCATTTACGTTCTCTTTCTTCCTTTTTCGTCGACTTATAAAGGTGTAGTGTTCGTCTCCGTACAGTAATCCCGGCACACCACCCCTTCTCTCTCTCTCTCTCTCTCTCTCTCTCTCTCTCTCTCTCTCTCTCTCTCTCTCTCTCTCTCTCTCTCTCTCTCTCTCTCTCTCTCTCTCTCTTTATTTAAACTATCATACATATATGAGTTGTGTACATTATTTTATAGTTCTTTGCTAAAGTTACATTTGCCTTTTGCAACTATCTTAAAGCATGTACATTATAATGAGGCTGGGTGTGTAACCATCTGTGTGTGGTCTGCTTCATCGGCTGTGTGGACAGACGTCGCACGTCCACCACAGCAGTGAAAGCATTCCACCACACTACAGTGGCGGAAGAGAAGGCCCGTTTGTGGGTGCTCTCTCTCTCTCTCTCTCTCTCTCTCTCTCTCTCTCTCTCTCTCTCTCTCTCTCTCTCTCTCTCTCTCTCTCTCTCTATTAGAACTAATTTACAACTTCTGGCCAACATAACTGGCTGCTCGGATTCTCATTATGTTCCTCCTCCTTCTCCTCCTCCTCCTCCTCCTCCTCCTCCTCCTCTCCTCCTCCTCCTCCTCCTCCTCCTCCTCCTCCTCCTCTTCCTTCTACTCTTCTTCTTCTTTTCCTCTTCTTCCTCTTCACACACACACACACACACACACACACACACACACACACACACACACACACACACACACACACACACACACACACACACACACACACACACACACACACACACACACACACACACACACACACACACACACACACACACCATGTATTATTCTCCGCCACCTTTATAAACTTTCACAAATGTCGAGGCGTCAGTGTGGTGGGGACTCTTACATTTACCTGTGATTTACCTGTACAGATTACTCGTCTCTGTAGTCTGGTCCTCTTTGAAGTTAATGTCTAGGCCATAGAAAAGCAGAGAGCGCCTTGAGGGAGTACGTAGGGATGAGAAGTAGAGGCAGCGGTAGAAGAGAGGGGTTTGTGGGTACGTAGAGTCCATGTTCTAGTCTTTGTCTTGATGTGTTCCTCTGTGTGGGTGTTTGAGGGGGGGTAGATAGTGAGTAAGGTTGTTTTTTTTACTCCATTTTTTTTTTTTCGTCTTTGATCAAGTTCCTTTACTGTGATTCTGAGCTCGAGTGGAAACTTTTAGCTCTGCATTGTTACGTTTTTCGATAATGTGATGTGTGTGTGTTTGTGTATGTGTGTTTTTTTTTTTTTTTCTTTTGAACACACCACATCACTCTTCTTTTTTAAGCTGTCAACGTTGTGTCTCTCCCTTCTGCTTATTGTTATTTATATTCTCTGTCTGTCATGTTCTGGGTAGGTCTATTTCAGTTTATGAACATTTATGAAAGTCACGAAGGAGTTGAGATGATTACAGTGAGTCAGTATTAATTGGGCACATGACATTAGCCAATACTTATTTTTTTCTGCTCTCTCTCTCTCTCTCTCTCTCTCTCTCTCTCTCTCTCTCTCTCTCTCTCTCTCTCTCTCTCTCTCTCTCTCTCTCTCTCTCTCTCTCTCTCTCTCTCTCTCTCTCTCTCTCTCTCTCTCCGTATGCCATTATCTTTTTTCTAGCTCATTTCCACTCATGTTAAAAACTCTTTCCTTCTATGAATGATGTTGGAAGCAAAACTCTAAAACATTTCCACTATCTCTTTTCATATTCATTACCCTTTCAAATTCTACCTTTTTTTTTTTAACACCGTCTTTTTTCCCCTATCACAAATTCTATAAATGTTTTCCCTCCCGTGTCAGTCATTCGCCTGCTTGTGTTTAGCGATCGGGGGACAAATAGTTTAGCTCAGTCCACCTCCTCACAAATTACTCCTTGGTGATGTAGTGGTGTACGTTGATGAATAGTTTGAATTAGTGGTGACTCATTACGCGGTGATGGATGTACGCCAATTACTGTCCGCGAGAAGTCACATTATCGTCCGCACTGTGTCTATGGGGGAAGGTTCTGAAAAAATATGTGGATTCTGTCTAGCTGTCTGTCTGGCTGGCTGGCAGGCTGGCTGGCTGGTTTTCTGGCTGGTTTTCTGGCTGGTTGGCTGACGTTTTTCTCTCTTTTCTTTTTCATTTTCGTGGGTGTTGTTATATTTCCATGCCATTATTTTATTCTTGTTGTTGATGATGATGTGGTGTGTGTGTGTGTGTGTGTGTGTGTGTGTGTGTGTGTGTGTGTGTGTGTGTGTGTGTGTGTGTGTGTGTGTGTGTGTGTAAGTTATCTTATTTATTTATTCATTTTGTTGTTATTATTATCTTAATTAATTATACATCGTTTTGCATGACTTTTGAAACTTTATCTACTTTCTGTTAGAGAGAGAGAGAGAGAGAGAGAGAGAGAGAGAGAGAGAGAGAGAGAGAGAGAGAGAGAGAGACAGACAGACAGACAGACAGAAATAGACAGACAGACAGACTAACACACAGACAGAAAAACAGAAAAACAGACAGACAGACAGACAGACTCGAGAAGGGAATACCAGTAGAAAGAGGAGACCTGTCAGGGAGCATTGGTGAAGGATTGAGAAAGGAAGGTTGACGACTGGGGCTGTGTGGATGTGTGGGTGGATGGATGGATGTGGGTGTGGGTGCGGGTGTGGGTGTGGGTAGTACCGTCTGTCACCCGTCCCACCGTGTCCTGGTCTGTTCTGAGATCGAGTTTAATCAAAAATTACCATATTAAAAGGTCGAGAGATGAACCTGTGGACGGAGGAACATGGCCCGGAGGCACTGAGAGGGAGGGGTGAGAGAAGGATTGAGGGAGAGGGAGAGGGAGGAAGGAAGGAGAGCAAAGGAGATATACTGAAAGTGAGGGAGGGAGTAAGGAGGAAGGAGGGAGGGGGAAGGGAAGGAAAGTAGGGAGGTAATGAAGGAGGGGGACGAGGAGGAAAGGAGGGCGATAATGAGGGTGAGGGAGGAAGTGACGGGGAGGAAAGGGGAAAGGATGGGGATAACGGGATGGGGAGGGAGGGAGGGAGGGAGTGGGAGGTAAAGGGAGGGAAAAGGGACGAAGAGGAAAGAAGGAAGGAAGTAAGGGATATAACGAGGTGGGGAGGGAGGGATGGGGAGGAAAGGAGGGAGATAACGGGGTGAGGGAGGGAAATAACAAGGGGGGGTGAGGGAGGGGAAGGTGAAATGGAATGCTGGTAATATCGTGTGAATTTTTCTTCCTGATTTATGGATGAGGTAAAAAAAAAAAAGATTCCAGTGTAGTTTATTATTAGTTTTTTTTTTTTGTTATTGATGATATAATTCTTGTTGTTGTTATTGATATTGTTGTTGTCATCTTTATTGTTATTATTATTATTATTATTATTATTATTATTATTATTATTATTATCGTTATCTACAATTACTACTACTACTACTACTACTACTACTACTACTACTACTACTACTACTACTACTACTACCATCATCATCACAACTACTACCACTACCATAACTACTACTACTCCTCTCACGGCTACGACCTCTAGTATTGCAAATCTTATGAAAACTTATACTGTTCCCACAAGTGAAGGCGATCTGCACACCTGAACAAAAGTAACAAAAAACTATGAAAGTATCCATAAACTCCACACAGTAATGATAATAATGTTAAGCACACGATGGAAATAGACCAGGCATGCGTTTATTTTACTACTGCTTTTAATTATTGTGTTCCTTATGCTATTGAGGATATGAAGCATAAAAAAATAGGAGAAACCAACCTTCTGCACTCGTCTGTCTGTCACTGTGTGTGAAGGCATTGGTAAACGGAGGAAAAATAAAGCACTAATACAAACTAACAGAGGTTGTGCAGACACGCATCCTAAATACAAATAGCTGTTTCTTCCTAACCTAACCTAACCTACAGAAGACTTAACCTAATCTACAGGAGAGACTGAGGCATGCACTGTTCTTGTCCTCATAATAATAATAATAATAATAATAATAATAATAATAATAATAATAACAGTACTAACAGCAGGAGTCGTACCGTACAAGCATATAAAAGTAAGCCACGGGAAATAACTCACGTGCAGTAATGGAAATAGAAATTGCAAACATATATTAAGAAGAAAACGGAAATAAAAAGTCGACTGTTTTACCATTATACATAATTAATACAGAGAGAGAGAGAGAGAGAGAGAGAGAGAGAGAGAGAGAGAGAGAGATAATGAGAAGGTAAAGGAGAAATGTATAGTGTTGACGTGAATGATTATCTCTCCATTTGTAAGGCTGAGGGAATTACGTGAGGTAGTTTTGGTAGTTACAAGACAAAGGGTGCTGTTATGATCTTAGCGCGGCTCTCCTTACTTAATTATAGCCTCTCTCTCTCTCTCTCTCTCTCTCTCTCTCTCTCTCTCTCTCTCTCTCTCTCTCTCTCAAGGGGTCTGTATGTCTGCTGCTGTTTGTTCTTCTTTTGTGTTCTTTAATGAGATGAAGATTTTAATATAATTGACTTTACGATCCATGTTTGTTTTTTTTACCTGAAATTTTTAACCTCCAATTCCTAAACACTTCGTCTCTTCATATGGACATCTTTTAAAGGGTACAAGATCAATTTCTCGGATTTTCTTGCGTGTATATGCATTCTTTCCTCTCTCTCTCTCTCTCTCTCTCTCTCTCTCTCTCTCTCTCTCTCTCTCTCTCTCTCTCTCTCTCTCTCTCTCTAACGCGGAATCTTTGTTAAAACTTTTACTAGAATGAGAAACGCACCCTTGAAAACTTGAGAAACTTCCTTCACAGGCTCATAAATGTGTTCAAAAAAAGTCCACGAAATATTTAGGTGTGTAGTCTGTTGTGCTACAGATGAGGAGGAGATTGGAGACGAGAGAGAGAGAGAGAGAGAGAGAGAGAGAGAGAGAGAGAGAGAGAGAGAGAGAGAGAGAGAATAAGGACAAGGCAGCAGTTGATGAGATAGAATGGTGAGTAACAGAGAATAATGTCCCTATCTCCTCCTCCTCCTCCTCTCCTCCTCCTCCTGCCCATCCTTCCTTGATCTTGCGGAACGGAGATATGGGCGAAGGAGAAGGGAGGAGAAGGGAGGGAAGGAAGAGGAGGGTGGATGAGAGACAATACCTCTTGGGCGTGTGTCTGTTAAGCCTGAATGTGATGATGAGGTTACAGGGTGCACACACACACACACACACACACACACACACACACACACACACACACACACACACACACATCAGTGATATCGAGAGAGAAAGATGAATGAATTAGGAAAGTGCATAAGAGAGAGAGAGAGAGAGAGAGAGAGAGAGAGCGCATTATGAACACCATTATTTCGTGACTTGTGGAGTTCTGGGCTGAGAATTGTAGACACATTCAAACCTCTAAAGGCGTGAGTATGTGTAGGGCGTGACGGATGTGCTGTAATGGCCCTGATGTGTGGGAGGACCTGCCAGAGTGCTAAGGGAACCAGTGACGCCTCCCTACACACACACTCACAAACCTGCTGCCGGTAATGCCTTGGGTTTGAAAGTGTGTGTGGGTGTGTGTGTGGGTGGTGAGTGCTGGATGAATATTGGATGTCTTGTGTAGTGGTGTTTCAAAGGCGTGGTGGTGATATGTGAGAGGATGTGTGTGTGTGTGTGTGTGTGTGTGTGTGTGTGTGTGTGTGTCTGGATGGGTGGGTGGGTGATGTTTTAGCGACGCTGTGATGACGCGGTGTTTTGTCCCGTCCGCGTGTAGTAATGGAATGTCAGTGATTAAGTTAATCTCCCGCATTACATCGACTCTAATGGAATGTTTTAATGGCAATATTGGGTTATACTGGGCTTACTTTAATCTCTCTCTCTCTCTCTCTCTCTCTCTCTCTCTCTCTCTCTCTCTCTCTCTCTCTCTCTCTCTCTCTCTCTCTCTCTCTCTCTCTCTCTCTCTCTCTCTCTCAAGCCATACACCGGAGTTCACTGGCCTGTGTCGGTCTGTTGTCGGAAGAATAAAGGTCTGTTTCTTTACACGGGACTCTGGCTGCAAGTGACGGGGTGCCTCCAGACATTCCTTTGACAGCTACCTGCACGTAAACACACCTGAGGGAGGAGAGGGCTACACACATACATATATACACATAGACTTACACATTCATGATATACAGTTGAAACTTTTTTTTTTTTTTGTTTTGTGACGTGTGAGAGTTAGGCTTTGTGTTGTTGGGTTAGGTTAGGTTAGGTTGGGTATAGTCAAGTCAGATGAAGTTTAGTTTGGATTGATTAACGCGTTTACTACAGGGACGCATTTTTAGCATGAGTTTTGCGTGTGATTAGACGATTTTATTTACGTTAGGAAGTATCTGTGGAGGTCAGAAGATTAATTGCCACAGTCTTCACTATTTTAATTCCTACATACGTTTCTCAAGCTGTATGAAATCACCAAGTAGTAAGTAGAATAGATATGAAAATGTGTTATAGTACTGAAGAGGTTAAGTTGAATTAGGTTAGCTAAGGTCATGCTAGGCAATGTCAGATGAGGTCAGGTTAGATCGGGTCAAATTAGGTTATGTTAGGTTAATTGATGCTGGACTCACGCGTACCAAATGAAGTCATTAGTTACATGTAATAATTGTATTCATTTCACCTTTAATCCTTCTCATTTACTATCCATTCCTTGACAGTTAATTTTACCCGTGCCATTTCTCTTTCGCAGGTAAGCCTGGGCCTCTACTGGGCTACAGATGCACCTATAAACACAACGACAAGGAGCGTGAGTACACTGTAGCGGTGCGTAACACTCACAGAACTTCAGCCAAATGTTCTAACGTTTATATGCGGAAACTTGAACTTCAGAACATACATTACCTTTGTTGTCAACTTGATGGGAACTTCAGATGCTGCGAGGCCTTGTGTGGCGAGCTGTGGGAGGCTCAGGTGTGCTAGGTGAGGCAAGGGAACTAAAGGACTAGACAAGGACGCTCCCGTGTTTATTATTACCGAGTTTACTATTACAGAGGTGTGTCCTTTCCCTTGTGTTGCTTTTTTTGTGCCACGTTCTGCTCTCCTTATTCTGTCCGTCCGCATGTCTCGTTTTTTTACCTGTCAATTTCCTACTTCTCTTGCTGTAACTTCTCCTCAGCTTATGTTATTAATATCTTTTCTGTCTTTTTCTTCTCCTAGTCTATCTGTAATTCTGTTCGTCCTATATATTTTTTTTGTTAAGTTTCACCCTTTAATGTTGTATCCTGTTTCTATATTATTAAAATTTTTCCCTTCATTTACCAGTGTGCATTTTCTTTCCGCTATTTTCTCTCCCCTTCTGTCAGTATGTGCTCTCTACTTACTGTTCCTGCTTGTGTTCCGTTCCTATACCGTTACAGAGACGCGGAGTACGTAAAGAGAGAGAGAGAGAGAGAGAGAGAGGGAGCAGCACTGGACTTTATTTCCCTGATAACGCCTCCATTCAGAGTGTGTTAATGTACCGAATCACGGGGTGCCGGGGCGCTATCAGAACCCGCCCAGGCGAACCATTAAGGAAGTCGGATGTTCGAGGGGGAAATTTCATCCGGTGCGTTTTTAATCTCCGTAATGTTTCCAAAATGTATCGCTCACCTTTAAGATTAACGACGACGGCCGGCGGGGGTT
Organism: Portunus trituberculatus; assembly: GCF_017591435.1. Classification (NCBI taxonomy): domain Eukaryota; kingdom Metazoa; phylum Arthropoda; class Malacostraca; order Decapoda; family Portunidae; genus Portunus; species Portunus trituberculatus. The sequence goes on from NC_059300.1 coordinate 28,953,060, forward strand.
AGTATCGAGAGACAAGGTTAACACTCTCTCTCTCTTCCCCTCTTTCTCTCTGTCTCTCTCTCTCTCTCACTCTTTCCCTCTCTCTCTCTATTCTACTATACTTTTTTTTTTAAATATATATAACCACCCGAGTCTTATAAGGCCAGTAATATAATAGCAAGTTCGGCCATTAAGCGACCCCGTGTAATATTTATCGAGTATCGGCCTTCCTAGCTTGACATATATTACACCAAATATATTTCATGTGGGACTGGACACTTAATATTGGTTTCCGCTGCACCTGCTGATGAATGGTGACGGAGAGGACAGGTGGAGGGATGCTTAGCCGCTCGTGTGTGTGTGTGTGTGTGTGTGTGTGTGTGAGAGTGAGTGGGTGGATGTAAGTGTTTATGTCAGTGTGAGGTGTGTGTGTGTCTGTATATTCTCTCTCTCTCTCTCTCTCTCTCTCTCTCTCTCTCTCTCTCTCTCTCTCTCTCTCTCTCTCTCTCACCGTTTACTCGAGTCTTTTAATAATACTCCCCTTGAGGCACTTAAAAAGCTATTTATCTTACCCTGGCACCTGCAGCCGTTATAGTTTGTCTGCCGAGCTTCGTTAAGACGAGATAAACGCCACGGGAGGAGGAGGAGGAGGAGGAGGAGCGCAAATGGTCGTTTCTCTTTCTCCTCCCCCCGCTTCCCAAGATAATGGTCTTTCTTTGTAATACTTCCAGAATTTCGACGCGGAGGAGAGGGAAAAAACACTGTCAACCTCAGTATTTTAAAGGCCGCCGTAATGCATTCAGGGTATTTGGTTAATCGGAAAATAGTGTGATGGAGGTGCTCTCCGTGACACTGCATTGAGAGAGAGAGAGAGAGAGAGAGAGAGAGAGGGAGCAAGTCAGTACGTATGAGTGATAAGAAAGTGGTACGTCGTTTTTGGTGTATTTTTTCTTCTTCTCGTGTTTGGAGTCGTTATGGTCGTTTTTATGCCGTCGTTATGCCCGGCCTGTGTTGCCTTGATGGGAGTCCCCGGCCGGATAGTGGCTGACTCGCTCTGTACGCAAGTTTTTCTCCTGTGTCTGCTACAAGGACGTGAAGCAGCTGTAGGGCGACGGGGACTGTGTGTGTGTGTGTGTGTGTGTGTGTGTGTGTGTGTGTGTGTGTGTGTGCGTGGACGTGGCTGCTTTGTATTCTGATATGTAGCGTCTGTCTCCCTTTGTGTTTTGCCGCGAAGGTTTTTTCTGACATTCGTAGATTCTTACATTCATTGCCAGACTCCCTTGCTTGGTGTCTCACTTTTCTTGGGTCATTAGTAGTGTTCGTACTTTCCTAGGCATTTTTTTTTTTTTTTTGGTGGAGGATAGGGCGAGATATTCTTTCAATTTTAACAGGATATGGTATTAGTTATTATGGTTCTTTCAAGGTTGTTTTCATTACACTTGTCTACATTCGTACTTTTTTGACGCATTTTTAGTTTCTCGTCTCAAATTCTCCCAGCTTTTAATGGAACTTGTTGAGGACTTTGAAGGGAGTTTCCCCAAAGTGATTTTTCAAGCAGGATTGTATGTTATAAGTAGAAGAAACAACCGTGGGAAACTGAGTAGCTAAATGTAGCTCTGGTGACTGTCCAAAGTGTTTTGTGAATTGTGAATTGGTCGGGCAACTTGTTTCTCACCTATAGTCAGTCTCGTCAGGCTCAAGAGGTCTGCTGCTGTTTGTTCTTCCTGTGTTCATTTGCGTGTTGATTAGTTAAAGGGGAAGTAGGACAATACCGCTGCAGAACATAGCGATTTTGTATGAATGATGGTACCTGAAGCAATAGTGATGGTAATAGTAATTGTGGTGGAGTAATGTGAGTAATAAGGAAAACTGTGAAAATAATGACTACTAATGGAAACATAAGTGAAAATAAAATGTGGTGGAAGTATATTATGTTAATGCACACACACACACACACACACACACACACACACACACACACACACACACACACACACACACACACACACACACACACACACACACACACACACACACACACACACACACACACACACACACACACACACACACACACACACACACACACACACACACACACACACACACACACACACACACACACACACACACACACACAGACACCTACACGCAACCAACTTTATAATGACCTTCGTGAAAGACATGTTCACAGTGTGTCTAACTTTTGTTTTTGTCACAGGAGCCAAACTTTTAGCATGATAATGAACCTCAAATAACAAACTTGTGAGGACCTTCAGTGGGGCGGGGGGTGAGCTGGACGGGAGGGTTGGAGTGCAGGTGGCTGAGGAGGGAAATGGAAAGGGGGGTTGTGGGGAGACAGAAACTGGGGCGGCGGATGTTGTGTGGTGCTGCTCTGTCTGTGTGTGTGTGTGTGTGTGTGTGTGTGTGTGTGTGTGTGTGTGTGTGTGTGTGTGTGTTACCAGATACGTGTGTTGTGAGTAGTATGTTAATATTTTTTTTCTCTCCTGTTGTTGTTGCTGTGGTTTTTTCTTCTTCTTTTTGGCGAGTGGGTAATATTAGACTCTTGAAAGGGAGAGAGAGGAGGAGGTGAAGTGAGGAGGAGGAGGAGGAGGAGGAGGAGGAGGAGGAAGAAGAATAATGAGAGAAGGATGTGGAGGAGGAGGACCTGGTAAAGAAGAAAAAGGTGGAGAGTAAATGAAAAAGTAGAAAAAAAAAAAGAAATATGTGGAGACATGAGCAGACGAAACTGACACACACACACACACACACACACACACACACACACACACACACACACACCGCGTAGTGTAGTGGTTAGCACGCTCGACTCACAATCGAGAGGCCCGGGTTCGAGTTCCGGATCGGCGAGGCAAATGGGCAAGTCTCTTAATGTGTGGTCCCTGTTCACCTAGCAGTAAATAGGTACGGGATGTAACTCGAGGGGTTGTGGTCTCGCTTTCCCGGTGTGTGGAGTGTGTTGTGGTCTCAGTCCTACCCGAAGATCGGTCTATGAGCTCTGAGCTCTCTCCGTAATGGGGAAGACTGGCTGGGTGACCAGCGAGCGTGAATTACAAACACAAACACACACACACACACACACACACACACACACACACACACACACACACACACACACACACACACACACAGGAACATGCACGCGTTCATGAAGTGGAAAGCAAGAGGATGGGGAGGAATGGGAGGAGAAGAATGTGTTAGAGAGAGAGAGAGAGAGAGAGAGAGAGAGAAACCACAAATGAAAATATAGATTAATGAATGGGAAGAAAATTTTAAAGAGAAATGCAAGCAGGTTGAGGCGACAGGAGAGGAAGAACCAGAGAGAGAGAGAGAGAGAGAGATGGAAGCAGAGGGTGACTGACTAAAGCGGCTGTTTCTCGTTAAATCTATTTTGAAGCTCATCCCGCCACTCGAGCACCATCCCCTCCATTACCACTAACACCACCATGCTCTCCTTCACCATTTCACCCAATGCCACTCGCTCCCTACAACGGCTCCTCTCCCTTCCACTCTCGCCGACACTCCCGCCTCCTCACAAAGGCAGGAGGGCCCCCAGCAAGCACTCCGCCCAGACTTCCAGCGCCTCTCAAACGCAAACCACCCGCAAGGACTCCACAACAGCCCTCATGAGTCCAAACAGCCGCCGGGGAACCTCCTGGCCGCATTCAGACCTTGGAGAAAAAAGAAAGGGGAAAAAAAACCTGCTTAAGACGCATTCAGTAGGTCCTGGAATGTGATCTTGTGTGTGTGTGTGTGTGTGTGTGTGTGTGTGTGTGTGTGTGTGTGTGTGTGTGTGTTATTATCATCAAATTACAAATAGACACGACTTTCTTTTACTTCCCATAACGAAAAAAAAAAAAAAAAGAGGAAAAACGACACACAGTTTCATACATAGCATTCACCTACACTTTCTCCCGCAGAGGTCGACGAAGAAGTGACTCGTAGATGAAAATAACATGTCTCCCTCTTTTTCCTCCTCCTTCCTCCTTCCTCCCCATCCCACTCCTTCCACCAAGTCTCGTACCGGCCCAAACTTGCTAATGACAAGACTCCCCAGCGAGTGACCACCTCATTACACATGCGTCGGGGGCATAAACACACCCACACCCATAACCAGAGCTACACTTAAGAATACTAATGGCGGAATTGTAGGCTGGGTGTGTTTTTTTTAGTTTAAGAGCCAACCGGGGAATATAATGAGCGTAGTGGCGTGAAAAATAGAGCCACGTTAGTGTTTCCTAAATCATGTAGCTGGTTCGTAGTCATTTAGGTTTGTATTTGTGTGTTTTGTTTATTCTTGTGTGTGTGTGTGTGTGTGTGTGTGTGTGTGTGTGTGTGTGTGTGTGTGTGTGTGTGTGTGTGTGTGTGTGTGTGTGTGTGTGTGTGTGTGTGTGTGTGTTTCTTAATTATGTTATCTCCTCCATTGCTATTCTTTTCCCTCTCTTCCACCTCTTCCTCCTTTTCCTTCTTCTTCTTCTTCTTCTTCCTCTTCCTCTTTTCTTGTTCTTCTTGTTCTTCTTGGTCTTGTTCTTTTCTTTTTTCTTCTTCTTCTTTTCTTCTTCTTCTTCTTTTTCTTTTCCTTCTTCTTCATCATCATCATCATCATCATCATCATCATCTTCTTCTTCTTGTTTTTCTTCTTGTTCTTGTTCTTGTTCTTCTTCTTCTTCTTCTTCTTCTTCTTCTTCTTCTTCTTCTTCTTCTTCTTCTTCATCGTTTTATTCAATTTCGTCTTTCTCCTCCTTGTCCTTCTCCTCCTTCTAATCAAGCACACACACACACACACACACACACACACACACACACACACACACACACACACACACACACACACACACACACACACACACACACACACACACACACACACACACACCGTCGTACTCTTATCCGAGGCGCTTTTATCATCCTTCCCTTGTTTTTTTTCTCTTTCTCCCATATATATAAACACGGGGAATAAATCAAGGGTGGAGGCCTCGGCTTGGGCTTTAGGCTTACTACCACCACCACCACCACCACCACCACCACCACCTCGGAGTGTTTTTGGCCCAAATCTGAAAAATCCTTCCTAAACGACGCTATAAATTAAATTGATTTTTCGATAGAAACTGAAGCCACTCGCCACCTCCACACGCCTCGCATACTTTTCATCCTATTTGTACACACCCCACGCCTTATTATTTTCTTCTTCTTCTTCTTCTTTTTTTCCTCTTTTCTTCTTCTTCTTCTTCTTCTTCTTCTTCTTCTTCTTCTTCTTCTTCTTCTTTTCTTTTCTATTTTCTTTCTCTTCTTCTTCTTCTTCTTCTTTTTCCTCTTTTCTTCTTCTTCTTCTTCTTCTTTTCTTTTTCTATTTTCTTTCTCTTCTTCTTCTTCTTCTAGTCTTACGTTTTTTTTTCATTTACTTTTGTTTCATCTGATATTTTTCTTAGTTTTTCTCAACCACCTTTTTGCTTTTTATTGGCTTCCTTCTTCTCCTCCTTCTTTTCCTCCTCCTCCTCCTCCTCCTCCTCCTCCTCCTCCTCCTCCTCTTCCTCCTCCTTTTCTCCCTCTCTCTTTGTTCTTCAAGTTCCTCAGGTTCTCCATCTATTTCCCTTTCCTCGTCTCCCTCGTCTCTTCTTCCTCCTTCATTTCCCTCTCCCTTCTCCTCCACAATCTTTCCTTTCTCCATGTACGTAATTTTCTCTCTCCTACTTCACCGTTTATTGTTCTTCCTTCCTTGTCTCTCCCCTCCTCTCCTCTCCTGTTCTCCTTTTTTTTCGTTCTATTTTCTTCTCTTCTGTTCTCTTCTCCTCTCCCCTCAGTTCCTTTCTTCTTCTTTTATATCATTGCCTTTCCTTTCCCTTCCTTTTTATTCTCTCTTCTCTCCTTCCAACACTTTTTATCTTTTTCCTTCCCTATTTTCCTTCCTTCTCTTATTTATTTTCCTTTCTTCCTTTCGTTTTTATTCTTTTAATTTTCTTTTGCTCTTGTCAATTTAATTTTTGTTTCTCTACTCCTCCTCCTCCTCCTCCTCCTCCTCCTCCTCCTCGTATGATCGCTAAGTGTGGAATAAAGTTATCTTTGCCCCAATAGCCCAGCCTGAGGAACAGTGAGGAACCCGTCCCAGCTTTTCCCTTCCTAAGTAATTGTGTAAAGAAGCAAGAAGTAGGTAAATGCCCCCTATTCCTCCCTCCCCCTCCCTCTCTTTCTTCCCACCATCTATCCATCTGTCTGTGTATATGTCTGTCTCTGTGTCTCTTTCTTGGTATCTCTGTCTACTGGTGCTGTGTTTGTCTGTCTGTGGAGTTTTATGTATTCATTTGTTGTCTCTTGTCTTGTTTTGTGTCTGTGAGTTTTGCTTCTCTCTATTTTTGTTGTGTTTTTTTTTATTCATGATTCTTTTTTCTTTCTTTTGATTTTTGTGTCTATGCTTTCATCTGTTCTTCTGTTTTTTTTTTTTTCTGTCAGTTTTGTCCCTATGTTTGTTGATCTCTCTCTATACGCACGTCTTTTTTTTTTTTTTTTCGTGGGTGGGAGTGGGGATGGGGAAGGGTCAGTTGTGCCCACTTGTCTCTATGTCCGCGAGTCTCTTCTATGTTTTTTTTTTCTAATACTTTTGTCTTCTTGAACTATTTTGTTTATCGGTCTGTCTATTTGTCTTTACTTCTTATTTTTTTCCCCTCTATCTCTCTTTTTTTTTGTCCCTCTTGTGTCTGTGTGCTTGTGTCCATTTATCCTTATTTCTTTTTTTTTCCTCTCCTTTTTTTTGCCCCTTGTGTCTGTGTGCTTGTTTGTCCTTGTGTCCGAGTACAGTACAGAAAAAAAAGGAAAAAATAACATCCCCGCATCACCGTCATCAGCTGGGCGGCGTCGTTATGTGATCATAACGCCGTTTCTTCTCTCACATGAATGCCGCTGTAATTGCCGTCATCACAGTATCATTATAGATGTTTTTATCATAGTGCACTTTTTCCCCGTGGGTGTATGTGGCGGTGGGTGTGTGTTTGCTTCGTCCTGTCCACCACAACCCCGCGCAGCATCACGGGTCATGGTGTCCTGGCGCGTCCCTGCCACGTCACCACAACAACACTGCGTAGTATGATTCTCAGGACATCCTCAGTGAACCGTTCTTGAGACACTGCCGCTGCATCACCACCACCAACAACAACAACAATAACAACAACAACAACAACAAC
>NC_059300.1:28965234-28967734 GCF_017591435.1 Portunus trituberculatus
TGAGGAGACAGGAGAGGAGGACGAAGATAGAGGAGGTGAGAGAGAGAGAGAGAGAGAGAGAGAGAGAGAGAGAGAGAGAGAAACAGATGGAGGAGGAAAGAATGGAGTTAGTGGTCGTGGAGATGAAAGGGAGTGGAGCGGAAGGAGGAGAGGAAAGGCGGTAACTGATGGGAGAAGAAAGTAAACTGTGGTGACGGATGGGGAGGAGGAAAGGGGAGGAAAACGAATGGGTGTGTGCGAAGGACAGAGGGGAAGCGAGAGAAACGGCCAGAGAGACGCATGCATGGAAACACTAGAGAGAGAGAGAGAGAGAGAGAGAGAGAGAGAGAGAGAGAGAGAAATAGAGTAAGATGCATGTGATGAGTAGCAGTGTGTGTGAACGTGAGTGAGGCTGTGTCACGTAATGTTGGGAAAGATTGTCAGCGTGAGAGATGAAACAGAAATAGAGACACAAGTACATGAAAGGAGGCAAGACCAGCATTCCTCCCGTGCATGGTGTTCTGGTGTGGCGAGGGAAATGGAAGGGAAAGGAACGCATAGGAGTAAAATTGAGGGGGCGGGTATGCAGAGTGGAGGGCGACAGGTGCGCCACAAACGCCATATTCAAGCCGAGTCGTGTCGTTTGTATATTCAAAAGAAGGAAAGCGTAGTCCTCCGTATTCAAATTGGAGCTCTCACAAATCCCCGCGGCCAGAGTGGTTGGGCTCAAAACCTTGTTACTGCTACCACCATTTCGTGAGTCCTTGGTATTGCATCTGGCGCGCTACGGACAGCCACCCTCTTCCTCCTCCTCCTCCTCCTCCTCCTCCTCTATCCGTGAACGAGCGGGACACCTTTTTACATAGAGACGTGTCCACCACCGTCACCACCATCACCACCACCACTACCACCACCACTACCACCTTCACCACCGCCGCCGCCGCCGCTGCAGCCGCCGCCGCCGCTACCCCACACCACCTTTGTATGAATTGCAAAGAAACACGAAGGAAAAGGGAATATTTGCACAGCGTTCCTACGTAAAAGGGTTATGTGTGTTTGATGGTTTAGGGACATCATTTTGCTGGTATTATCTGGTGGTGGTGGTGGTGGTGTGTGTGTGTGTGTGTGTGTGTGTGTGTGTGTGTGTGTGTGTGTGTGTGTGTGTGTGTTCATTTTCTTTTTCTTTTTTTTTAGTTTTAGTGACAGAAGTGATACACTGACAAGATATCTACATTATTATCGAGAGAAACTCTCTTTGGAATCCGGCTAATCATCTTTTGTGGCCTTTGAAAATAATTGTGGTGAGAGAGCGAATACAGGCCTAGTTGTGTGTGTGTTTGTGTGTGTGTGTGTGTGTGTGTGTGTGTGTGTGTGTGTGTGTGTGTGTGCGCGCCCGAGTGCGTGCGTGCGTGCGTGCGTGCGTGTGTAGGCAAAGGAATATCATGCCGGACAACTTAACGCCGAGCCAGCATTCCGTGAGTCTCCCCTCGCGTGTCCGCCACACACAATAATTTGTCAGTGGCGTGACGTGAGGGTTGGCGGGCCGGCGCGAGTCACCAGTGTTGCATGGACTGTTATCCCTCGCCGGCGACACCCGCTTACGACCGCGCTGAACGACCCGCCCGGCGACGACCTGGCCAAATGGTCTTTTCACCCACACGTGAGCCTGCGTGCCGTTCACTGATGCTTGATTTACTCTTTGTGCTTCTCTTTTTTTTTCGTGAACCGTATTTGCATTGCCTAGGCGCTGCTCCTGCTGCTCCTGCTGCTGGTGCTGGTGCTGCTGTTGCTGCTGCTGTTGCTGCTGCTTATTGGTACCCGAGGGAGAGGAAAATGATATTTTATGAAAATCTAAATATATAACTACATGTTTATTTTTTCTTCATGTACTTTATAACATTAAAGATTTTCCTGCGAGACAGACGAAGGAAAAGAAAATTATACTTTACCAGAAAACTAAAAAAAATATCAACACGTTTATTGACTTGCTTATAATTCAGAATACGTAAAGATTTTTCTACTATAGACATACGCGAGAAACACGAAAAAATATGCTCAACTAATCAACTAAAATAAAACTATTCATGCATTCATCACTGTATCTTTTAAATATCAGTTGTTCTGCCTACCTACGTATTTGTCAATACATCAGCTCAGACAATACACCGCTCTTCCTACATCTATCTACACGTCCCTTCGTCTCTCTCTACCTGTTTCTCCCTCTCTATGCCCTTACCTCTCTGACTCTACCTGCATTTATCTACCTGTCCCTCCCTCTCTCTAGCGGTCCCTGCATGCCTCCGCCTTTCTGGACTTGAAGGGGCCGGAGTGTGGTGTTGGCGGCGCAGCGTGGCGTGTCATTCTGAAGCTCTGCAACACTCACTCTCCGCCTCTTGTGATGCCAAATACTTCTCAGCTACCGCGTTTGCAGAGAGAGAGAGAGAGAGAGAGAGAGAGAGAGAAAATTCATGCAGGTTCACCCATTTAATCTCTCTCTCTCTCTCTCTCTCTCTCTCTCTCT
>NC_059300.1:28972734-28992734 GCF_017591435.1 Portunus trituberculatus
CTCTCTCTCTCTCTCTCTCTTCCTCTTTCCAGCGCAGATAAAGTGAGAGTGTGGGTGACGGACCTAAGAGAGAGAGAGAGAGAGATGGAGGGTTTGGTTGAGTGCGAAGAGGTGCGAATTTTTGTGCTTGAGAGGCAAGTGGTGTATGTCTGCAGTGAGGAGAAAAAATGTGTATAGAGCACAGGTATCAGCATCGGAGGAGGAGGAGGAGGAGGAGGAGAGACATGGAGAGGGACGCGAGGGAAAAAAAAAGAGGAAGAGAGAAGGAGTAAGAACGTTTCACATAAAAGTCTTGCAGTATTGGAGTCGCTGCATTTATAGGAAAGTCAGAGAGAGAGAGAGAGAGAGAGAGAGAGAGAGAGAGAGAGAGAGATTGACTGACTAAATGAAAGACGAGAGACTAACTAATATGTAGACAGAGAGAGAGAGAGAGAGAGAGAGAGAGAGAGAGAGAGAGAGAGAGAGAGAGAGAGAGAGAGAGAGAGACGTTCAATGATTGACAGTAAGACAAAGAGAAGAATCATGAAGAGTAAATGTGATTACTAAACCGAGAGGAGGAGAAAGAGGACGGTAATGACGCCAATGATGATGAAAGAAGCAATAAGTGGAAAAGAAGGCATGAAGGGGAAGTAGAGAAAAGAAAGAAGGGATGCGTAAGTGGAAGAGGAGAAGAGAGGAGGAGGAGGAGGAGGAGGAGTGGAAGACGTGAGCTTCTTTTGTGCTTCAAGATAAGTGGAGAAATAGAAAAGGGGAAAAATAAAAAGAGGAAAGAGAGGAAATGGAATGAATGTGGGGAAAAGAAAGAGAAGAAGGAAAATAGGATAATGAAAGGACTGTGTTTGTTTTGTGATGTATAACTGATGGGAAAACAAGACGAAAATTATAGAAAAAAGTTGGAAAATGCAATTGGAAGGAAGAATATGGATAGTGACTGAAGAAAAATGAAAAAAAGGAATGAAAATGTAAATGAAGAAAAAAAGCAAAAAATCTGAAAGAAATAGATGGAAAAAAAAATCAACGGAAGGATATACACATTGCAGAAAAAGAAAAGAAATGCGGAAAATAAAAGGAAAGAAAATTAAAAGATACAAATAACAAGAAAACTTTGGAAAAGAGAAACTAAATAAAAGAAGGACATAACATAAAAGCAGAACGGAAATGAAAAAATAAAAGAAAACCATAAAACAACATACATAAAAACATACAGATGAAAAAAAATAAGAGAAAACGGAAGACTGTAGTACATGTAACAAAAAAGAAAAAAAAATGAATAAAAATCGACAGAGAAGAGAAGAAAGAATTAAATATAACACAAAAAAAAAAGAAAAAAAGAGATTGATAGAGACGAGAAACGGAGGAATATATATACGTAGTGTTAGTCGAGGAGGAAAAGAAGGAAAAGGAGGAGGAGGAGGAGGAGGAAGTGGAGGAGGAGGAGGAGGAGGAGGAGGAGGAGGAGGAGGTAGTAGAAGAGGAAGAGGAAGAAAAGGAGAGGAGGAAGCATACTTGTTTTGTACCTAAAGATAGTCAAGAGGTGAGAAGATTCCACCTCCGTGTTCATACATATTAATAACCCCAGAACACCCTCTCTCTCGCTCCCTTCTCCCGCTCCTCACTGCACCCATTTTTCTTCCCTACACCATTCCCAGCCCCTTCTCGTGCCCACTTGCTTCTCCCATCACCATATGTGCCTCGCGACCTTTTCCTCTCCTGCCACTTGGAAGGAGAGGACAATTGGAATATGCAGGTGTGAGGTGGAGGGTTTGGGTGGATGGTTTGGGTGTAGGGTGTTGCTGGTATTTGTTGAAGTGATAGTATGTTTTGGTGTATTTGGTGTATGAATGTATTTTGTTAAGCTTTTTTTGGTGTGTCTTTTTTTTTTCTAGTGTTTCGTGGTCAGTAAGGAATTCTAAGTTGAAAGAAACACTCATTTTTAATCTTGTATTTTTTTCTCCTAAAGATTAATTTGTTCTTTATTTTAGTTAGCTTGTGAATTGGGTTACGATAGGAGGTTTAAGGTTTTTTTTTTGCTTTCTCTCTCTCTCTCTCTCTCTCTCTCTCTCTCTCTCTCTCTCTCTCTCTCTCTCTCTCTCTCTCTCTCTCTCTCTCTCTCTCTCTCTCTCTCTCTCTCTCTCTCTCTCTCTCTCTCTCTCTCTCTCTCTCTCTCTCTCTCTCTCTCTCTCTCTCTCACACACACACACACACACACACACACACACACACACACACACACACACACACACACACACTTACAAATATGTCTATCAATCTATCTCTTCTCATAAATGTATTTCTTCACAATTCTCTTACAAAAATTACCTACAAAACGAACCCATTTCACCTACAATCATTAATCCCTTTACTGGACTACTAACTATCACCGTTCATTGTCTACTACTCCTGTTTCTATTTACATCATTCTTCTCAAAGTCTCATTAAAAAACGGGTCTCATTACCTTAAATATACTAGTCCCTTCTCCATTAACCGACCCACGAACCACCACCCATCAGTTTAACCTGAAAATCCTAGTGTCCTTGAGGGTGTAGACTGCTGCTCCCCTTCCCCCTCTCCCCTTCCCCTCAGGCTAGCTCGTGCCGCAGTGCCTGACAGCGAGATCTCCGGAGCGGGGATGAAATCGGGGAAGCAGAGATGGGAAGCGGTGCTGATGGATGCGAGGCGCCGGGCTGCGAGGGCTGTGGGCGCCTAGATTAATGGTTGTGTTCGCTGAGGGATGAGAAACCGAAGCAGAGAAACCTCGATAAAACCATGAAAAAGAAAAGGAAGGTTAGAAAAAAAAGGGATAGAAACATACATTGGTGGCAGCGCGTGGATAAGGGGCGTGGCGCAGGGAGCAGTGACAAGGTGGCGAGGCAGTCCTGGGAAAATAGTGCACGAGGGCCATGGTTGAGTCCTCCTTAGGTCCGGACTCTCCATAATCCGTTGTTTGGCTTTATCCAGCTCGGGGAGGAGGCTTAAAGGGGAGACTCAGGAGGCACAGCGAGCAGGCAGGCAGTGACCAGGTTTGCACGCTACAGAGGAGTGAGTAGATCTAGATTGTACTGGATAAAATGGAAGGGCGTTTAGAAGTTTAGAGAATATGCTGTCGATGAGTAGAATAGTGCAGCTGAGGTTATGGTACACCGAGACAAAGAAAACTATGATTGATTTGTTCGCTACTTGAAAATAGATAGACAACTCAGACTCCAGAGTAAAGGAAAAGAGGTGTAGAGTATGGCTGTGTGTCATAAACATGTCCAGATTAACAAACAAGACAAGAAGAAAAAGACTACTCTTGGTTCACCCACTACAAAGTGATGGATAGATAACGAACACAGCGAGAAACATACAATAGACTCAATAGAAAAAAGACTAAAGAGCTTCATCGTGTCTAAAGAGCGCAACAGCCAAGATTATGAATGAAAACAAGAAGATAAAGTTAACACCGATTGACTTACTCGTTACTCAGGAATGAATAGATAACATACACTAGAGAAAGAGAAAAGTAAGTGCGGAGCTTGACCGTCTCTCGATAACGCAACAGCGAAGATTAACCTTTTCACTACAATGGGAAACAATTAGAAGCACCAGTCGTAGTGCATGAAATATACAAAAAAAAAAAAAAAAAGTTTAAAAAAATGGCGTAGTTTTGCGATTTCTACTATGTTTAATGATTGGAGGTAGCTGTAGAACATATAAACATGTCCGAGTGATTACTAATTAGGAAAGATGCAGAAAGGTCAACAACGAAGACGAAATAAGAGAACACCAATTGACTTACTAAGAAAAGAAAACTAAATGAGACATCGTAGACTAGAGAAAAGAAAAAAAAAGAACTATACAGTAGCTTTTATCTTTTACCTGAAGAACCCGTCAGGCTGAGATTAACAACCAGGACAGGAAGAGGAAGACAAAATAAAGCAACGATTCTTCTTGAGGGAGGAGGCGGAATACCGAGGATGGCCGACGTGCAGAGAGGAGAAAATGGAAAGGAAACTCGGTAATTGTAATCACGTCAGGATGGGAATTGAAGAAGCCCCGGCAAGACACTGTGGTTGGGGAGGGATTCCGCCCCGTGTCTGGGAATCTGTGGAGGAGGAAGAGGAGGAAAGGAAGGAGGAGGATGTGTGAGGATGGCTACACGGGCTGGACAGCTCTTGAGGGTACAGGTTTCATGTCCCTGCCACTTCTCCTCCTCCTCCTCCTCCTCCTCCTCCTCCTCCTCCTCCTCCTCCTCCTCCTCCTCCTCCTCCTCCTCCTCCTCCTCCTCCTCCTCCTTCTCCTTCTCCTCTTCCTACTCCTCCTCCTTCTCTCTCCTCCTCCTCCTCCTCCTCCTCCTCCTCCTCCTCCTCCTCCTCCTCCTCCTCCTCCTCCTCCTCCTCCTCCTCCTCCTCCTCCTCCTCCTTCTCCTTCCCTGCGTGTCATCCCTTCCTTCACCAGTGCTTTAACCATTGTCTCCTCCTCATCCACCTCTTCCTCGCACCTCTCTTTCCTTCCTCCACAACCACCACTACATATTATATCCAACTGCTGTCAGGATAGTAGGGAGAGAGAGAGAGAGGGAGAGGGAGAGGGAGAGAGAGAGAGGGAGAGAGAGAGAGATTCAGCCTCACATCTCGCACCTTCATCACCGCAAGTGTAAGACGCGTTTCTGCAAGACTTTTATCCTTAACACTAACAAAAATACGCGAGAAAGTAACAAAAAGTACGCGCATATCCATTAATAACAAAAGAAAAGCCTACAGTATAATCACGGCGCATATGAAGAAGAGGAAGGAGAAAGGAGGAGGAGGAGGAGGATGATGAGGAGGAAGGAAGGAAGGAAGGAAGGAGGCACGGCGGTTGCTAATGAAAACGGAAGCAAAAATGTAATGGGGGAAATATTTAACGCCCGTGAGTATAGCGAAGATTGGTAATTTTCCAGCAAAAAGAGCCTAATTATGTCGCAGATAAAGTAAGTTAGTGCAGGAGGACCTCGTGTGGACGAAAGAGTTTAGAAACGGGATGCTTGGTGGAACTGGAGACGTGAGGCTGCCTGCTGTGGTGGTTGTTAGAGGGATGGAGGGGGGGGGAAAGGAGCGGTGCAGCAGGAGGCAGGGGAAAGCAGAGTGGAGCAGTGAGTGAGGCATAAGCAGAAGCAGGAGCAGAAACAGAAGCAATAGTCAGCGGGGTAGAAAGAGCGGAAAAAGAATCGAGAGAGAGAGAGAGAGAGAGAGAGAGAGAGAGAGAGAGAGAGAGAGAGAGAGAGAGAGAGAATGCGGAGGAAGATGAAGAAGCGAAAGCAGAGGAAAAGGAGGATAGAAGCAGGACGAAGAGGAGGGGGGAGCCAGTGCGCCGTTGCCTCACCCTGGGGGCGGAGCTCATGCCAAGGACACCTTTAAGTTCGCTTCGGCAGGTTTTTAGTTAAGAGCTCAAACACGACGACATCTTCTTGGGGGAGGTGAAGGGAAAGGAGAGCAGGAGGCGGAGGAGGAGGAGGAGGAGTAGAAGCAGGAGAAGGAGGAAGAGGAGGGAGGGGAAGGAAAGTTCAGGACGGGATCTTTATTTTCCGCCGTAGTTCACGATCAAAGTAAACCCAAGAAAGTCACCAGGGAACCCGCGGCATAAGAAACCAATTAGCTGAGGAACTTGTGGTGAAAAGCATTTGACTGAGGCAGCCACGGAGAAAGTGTTTGTTGGAGGAACATCTGGAGGGGAAAAATATAAGGACGGGGGTGAAAAAAAAAAGTAGGACGAGGAGGGTATAGGGTGGGTAGTGGTGGTGGTGGTTGTGATGGTGGTGGTGGTGATGGTGGTGGATGAAAGCTCCTCTGAGGGCAATGTGTCGTTGGAACGCTTCTGGCGGGAGTATTTGATAAGGTCATCATCAAAGGGAGTGCTCGCCGCCTCTCCTGCGCCCCACGGAATATACCTGAACCTGAGCCCGCCGCCAAAGAACGTGAAGGAGTGAGCAGTCCAGGCCGGCAGCGGAGAACCGAACACGAGAACGGGCAAGGAAATGAACTAAATGAACCGGAAGGGAAGAACCGAACCGAACAAGAGAATAGGCAAGAAAGAACCGAAAAATTTTACCACTATAAGAGAATTGAACAGAGGCAATGGAGAACCAAGAATTGAACCGGTCTAAGAGAACCGAACAGAGGAGGCAAGTAAGAACCGAAAAAGATTAAACGCCGGAGAAAATCTGAAAAAAAAAATCAATAAGGAAGAACCGGACACGAGAACCAGAGAATTTGAACTATGCGAGCAGAAACCAAATAACAAACTAAAGTCCAACGGAGAGAAACCAAGCACACCAAACCACCACTACCCTCACCACCACCACCACCACCACCACCACCACCACTACATTGTCAGCACCGTAATAAAAAAAAAAATAGATAAATAAAAATAGCTGGATCACAATAGAAAAGAAAAAAAAGAGAGAAAATAGAGGAAGAAATCATGTCTTATCTAGACCAGAGAACTAGAGAATAGAAAGAAAAAAAAAAAAAAAATTAACAAAACACAGGACATCACAAAGATAGATAAATAAAAAAAAAACAGATAGAAATAGAAGAACTAAGTAAAAGACAATAACATAAGTGAATAGACGAAAAATCAACAAAGACCTCAAAAACACACAGAACATCACAAAGAGCAGAACAACAGAGCAGAGACAACAACATTAGGAACTTGAGGGCCTTCAGGGTGTGAGGGCGGGCAGACCCTTAGCTACCTGCACCCTGAGAGGCCTGATGGGAACGAAGATGGGATTAATATGCTTATTGAGTGCCTGTCGACCCCCTATTGCCTTACATCAATATGGAAGGTGTGCGGAGGTGTGAGGAGGAGTAGGAGGAGGAGGAGATGGAGAAGGGGGTAGCAGGAAGAGGAGGAGAGGAAGAAGAGGATGAGAAGAAGGATTAATAAAAGGTAAGAAAGTTAGAGTGTAGAAAGGAAGGTGTAAGAAGAGGAGGAAAAGAAAACAGAGGAGAGGAAAATGATAGAAAAAAAAATAAATATTGAAGAAGATAGAAAAAGAAAGAGGAATACTACAAGTCGTGTGTGTGTGTGTGTGTGTGTGTGTGTGTGTGTGTGTGTGTGTGTGTGTGTGTGTGTGTGTGTGTGTGTACACGTTCGTGGATATCGAAAGAAGAGTAAGTCATGATAGTATTTAGGACAAATAAATGATGGAGTATGTACCAGAAGAGAGAGAGAGAGAGAGAGAGAGAGAGAGAGAGAGAGAGAGAGAGAAAGGAAAAGAGAGGAAAGGGTCTGAGGAAGATGAAGTGGACGAAAATAAGAGGTGTGCTGTCAAAAAAGTGTTAGTCAATTAATCGCAGTGCGTGGAGATGCAGGTGAAGAGGAGGACGAAGAAGAGGAGGAGGAGGAGAAGGAGGAGGAGGAGGAGGAGGAGGAGGAGGAGGAGGAGGAAATAAAACAGAGAAGATATGAAGGGAAAGTTGTGGACGCGAGGGAGTAAGAAAAGGGAGTTTATGGGGAGGCTGGAATTGGAGAATGTGTGGAGGAGGGAGTCGCTTTTATTAGTTTGTGGTTTGGATTCTCTCTCTCTCTCTCTCTCTCTCTCTCTCTCTCTCTCTCTCTCTCTCTCTCTCTCTTAGATTGTATGGGTCACATCACCACCACCATCACCACCACTACCACCACCACCACCACCACCACCACAACCACAACCATTACATGCAACACTACAATTACTACTACTACTACTACTACTACTACTACTAATAATAATAATAATAATAATAATAATAATAATAATAATAATAATAGTACTTTAACAACAACTTTATAATTACAACTACAGTTATCTAATCATCTTTGCCATAGCTTCCAATCATTTCCTTCTACTCCTCACCACCACCACCACCACCACCACCACCATCACCACCACCACTACTAAAACTACCTTTCCTTCTCCTCTCTCTTTTTTCCCTCCTCTACTCGTCTCCCTCTTTCTCTCAGCCCGCTCAATTTGTCTTCGTCTTTCCCTCACCCTAAAAAAGAAATAAGAAAAAAAAAACAGATGAGATGCCTTGTACTCTTGTTTGTGTTTTAATTAGCAGCGGTAACCTGATTGTTGGCGTGATTACCTTACCTGAATTACGGCCAGGTATGGGAAAGGGAGCGAGGTGGGAGGTGGGAGTGAATGATAGGCTGAGTTAGAAGGGAGGCTGGTGGGAAAGGGAAGGCTGTTGCTTTGCTAGAATAGAAAGGGAAATAAGGAGAGACTGGGAAGTTAGGATGGAGAGTTGAGAGGAAGAGTAGACTTGAAGGAGATGAAAGAGGCTAGGAAAGAAGGCGTGCATGTTGGTAGTGATGCGAGGTGAAGACATAAGTGAAAAGATGTAAAGAAAAGAATGAAAGAAAGATGAAATGAGGGTAGAAAGAGAAAGGAGGTAAAAAGTAGATGAAGATATAATTGAGGGAATAAAAAGGAAAGAACGAACGAAAGAAGAAATGAAGGTAGAAAGACGAAGGAGGTGCAGGTAGATGGGGAAGTAAATTATAAGGAGAAGTAGAGGAGGAGGTAAATAGTTAGAAGAATAGCAGATGTAGACATGAAAGAAGGAAGTACAGAGGTGAAGGAGTCATACTAAAAGAAAGAGATAAAGATAGAAAAACAAAGAAAAAAAGAGGTTGATGTGGAGATAGACTAGTAAATGCATAGAAGTAGAAATTGAAAGAGAAAAGGAGAGCTGCTAAAAGAATAAAAAAAATGAAGATAGGAGGACGAAGAAAAAAGGAGGTGGAAGAAGAGATAGATAGTGAGGAAAAGGAGTAAAGTGAAGTCAAGATTGCTATGGTGGCGGGGTGGAGGGAGTGGAGCGGGGACGTGGCGGTGGAGGTTCCTAGAGTTAATGTGGATGATGTTGGTTGTGGAAAAGCCGATGATTGACCAATTGGCGCACAGATTGAAGGTCCGAAAACAAGAACATGACGCAGAATTGAAAGGAAGTCTCGATCTTAGCGAAAAAAAAAAAAAAAGAAAAGTAGATAACATTAACTTTAATCTATATAGACATTAGAAACATTAGAAAAAAAAATACACTACAAATTTGAAACTAAAAACTTGATCTCTTCGAAAACGGTAACACTAAATCACAAAATTACATTACAACATAACGAAATGTGTATTAAAGTAATGAACTCTTACCAAAAAAAAATAATAATAATAATGAAAGGTAGAAAGAAAGAAAACAAAGCGACACCAATAAAGAAGAAAGGGAAGAAGACGAAGACAAAGAAGGGAAGAAGACGCACAGGTTATTGAGTATTAAAAGTGAAGGACAGAATCACAAGGCAAAATACACAATGATCCAAAGATGAAAGGTAATGACGGAAAAATGTGTGTAAAGAAAGAGAGACGAATGAGAAGAAAGGACGTGAAGAGAATGAAATAGTAAAGGTCATGGAAGGGAAGAGATGAAAAGAGAGGGAACAGAAAAGGGAATAGAAGATGAAGAGGAGAAGGAACCACAAAGAAGACAGGGAGGAGAGAGAAAGAAAAAAGAAAGAGAGGACCGAAAATTGAAATAAAGAACCACAGTAAAAGAAGAAAATAAAAACACCGTATAAAAATGGAATGTTCTTTGTAGGAAATGAAAAAAAAGTCATTTAATTTTCTTCCTAAAATAATATGTAGAAACAGTTGAGAGAGAGAGAGAGAGAGAGAGAGAGAGAGAGAGAGAGAGAGAAGTAGAGAAAGCCTTACAAGTCTCATGTGAAAACGAAATAATTTATAATCACGCCACAGAGAGAGAGAGAGAGAGAGAGAGAGAGAGAGAGAGAGACGAACGAGGGAAAGGAAGAGAGAAAAGAGAATGATGAAGGAGAGAGAGAGAGAGAGAGAGAGAGAGAGAGAGAGAGAGAGAGAGAGAGAGAGAGAGAGAGAGAGAGAGAGACCGATGGAAAGAGGAGAAACAATCATTAAGAACACACACACACACACATACACACGCTCGACTCACAATCGAGAGGGCCGGGTTCGAGTCCTGGGAGCGGCGAAGCAAATGGGCAAGCCTCTTAATGTGTGGCCTCTGTTCACCTAGCAGTAAATAGGTACGGGATGTAACTGGAGGGGTTGTGGCCTCGATTTCCCGGTGTGTGGAGTGTGTTGTGGTCTCAGTCCTACCCGAAGATCGGTCTATGAGCTCTGAGCTCGCTCCGTAATGGGGAAGACTGGCTGGGTGGCCAGCAGGCGACCGAGGTGAATCACACACACACACATACACACACACACACACACACACACACACACACACACACACACACACACACACACACACTTACTCCCCCCTCATGGATGTTTGCGATGACGGTGATTGCACACATTAGACTAAAGATGAACGCGCTCACATAATCATACCCCATCACCACCACTCGCTACCTCCAAGAGAGAAAGAGAGAGAGAGTGGAGGCAAGTATAGCAAGGTGGAGACTACAGCTACCAGTGAAATAGTGGAATACTGAGCTGTAATAGTAAAGTGGTAGAATATGGAAGGGTCTCCTGTGGTAAGGGTGGACCTGATGTGGTAGAGACAGGGTTGCCATGGTACGGTAAGTGTTCTGGCAGGGTTTGGAAAGAAGGGAAACTGGGTAAACGACATGAGGGTGACGGAGACAACCAGAGCGAGGAAATAGCGGCTAGAGTAGGGGAGAAAAGATCTGGCAGGGTGAGGAAGGGATTGGTAGGGTTTAGAAACGTGTGGTAGGGTGAGGAAGGTATTGGCAGGGTTTGGAAAGATCTAGTAGGGTGTGGAAGAGGTTAGTAGTGATTAGAAAGGTTTGGTAGGGTGAGAAAGAGATTAGCAGGGTTTAGAAAGGTTTGGTAAGGTGAGGAAGAGGTTAGCAGGGTTTAAAAAGGTCTGGTAAGGTGAGGAAGAGATTGACAGGGTTCACAAAGGTCTGTTAGGGTGAGGAAGAGATTGGCAGGGTTTAGAAAGGTTTGGTAGGGTGAGAAAGAAAGTAGCAGAGTTTAGAAAGGTTTGGTAAGGTGAGGAAGGAATTCGCAGGGTTTAAAAAGGTCTGGTAAGGTGAGGAAGAGATTGACAGGGTTCACAAAGGTTTGTTAGGGTGAGGAAGAGATTGACAGGGTTTAGAAAGGTTTGGTAGGGTGAGAAAGAAAGTAGCAGGGTTTAGAAAGGTCTGGTAGGTTGACGCAGGGTTTGGAAGTGTGAGAGTGCAGGTGACAGGCAAGTTTTAGAGTGACTAGAGGACTAACAGGGTGTAGAAAGAGTGAAGAAAGAAAAGATTAGTAGGTGGAAACAAAGATCTCTATCATAAAGTGGTAAATTGATAAAGAAGAAATGAAAGGTGTGTCTGTGTTAAAGGAAGAAGATAGAAAAGGAAGAGGAAAAAGAAAATGCGAAAGAAAAGGAGAGAGGATGGAGGAGGCGAAGGAAAAAAAGAAGAGGAAGAAAATGTAGGAAAGCAAGCAAGAAAAAAATTGAAAGAATGAAAGAAAACAAGAAAGAAAAAGAAAGGTAAAAAGAATGAAAATATGAAAAAAAAAAAAACAACGTGAGCAGTAAAGGAAGGAGGAGGAGGAGGAGGAGGAGGAGGAGGAGGAGGAGGAAGAGGAAGAGAAAGAGGATGAAAAAAGGGAAAGAGAACACGAAAAAATAAAGAAGACACGAACGTGAGTGGTATTAACTTATGCTTTGAGAGAGAGAGAGAGAGAGAGAGAGAGAGAGAGAGAGAGAGAGAGAGAGAGGGCGGTGACGAGAAAAAAAAGATTAAAGAAACTAAAAGAGCAGAGAATGAAGGAGCAACGAAAAAAAAAACAGAAAGGAAAATTGATGAGAATGTCAGATAAGATAAAAGACAGATAAAAAAATAAGGAATAAATGAAAGAAAGAATAAAAAAAGAAAATATTGAGATGTTACAAAAGAGAATTGGCTGAATAAGAAAATAAGTAATAGAAAAGGAAGGGAGAGGAAAAAAATAAATAAAAGGAAAGAAGGAGGGAAAGTAGGGACAGGCAGACAGACGGAGAAAGAAAGAAAAGAAAAAAATATTTAAGTGAACAGAGTAGAGATGAGAGAAAGGAGGAAGAAAGTCGTAATGAAGTAAGAAAGGAAAATAAGGAAGAGGAGGGACTAAAAAATGGAGGCAAAGGAGACAGTGAGGAGACTGTGGAGGAGGAGGAGCAGGAGGAGGAGGAGGAGGAGGAGGAGGAGGAGGAGGAAGAAGAGAAGAAGGAAAGGAGAGTAAGTGAAGCGAAAAAGAGATACGAAATTCGAAGCAGAGAGAGAGAGAGAGAGAGAGAGAGAGAGAGACCTTAAATATTCGAAAGTTGCAAAAAAAGACTTCACTTTTCAAGGCAAGTGAAAAAAGAGATAAGAAATAAGAAAATAAAACAAAGCAAGTGAAAGATATTAAAATAGGAAAAACAAAAAGAAGTGATGAAGAGAAAAAGAGATGAAAATAAATGAAAGAAAACAGACGATAAGGAAGCAAGACTGATACGTGATGGAAGAATAAAGGAGAGATAAAAGATAAGAATAACGGTAATGTGAGGAATAAAGGAATGGAATACGAGAGTGATGATAAAAATAAATTACTTATGATAAATGAGTGAAAGTTTAACAAAAAGTATGATATCTAAAAAAAAAAAAAAAAAAAACTGTCTCTGTCTATAAATTTCCTGTTTTCGCTTTTTTTTCCCTTCTACTTTTCATTTTTTTTATTCTTTATCCTTCCATCATCTTTCTTTTCTCCTTCTTTCCCTTTTTTACTATATCCTTCCATCATCTTTCTCTTTTCCTTCTATTATATTCCCTCTTTTATTCACTTACCTTCCCTGACTGTGTGTGTGTGTGTGTGTGTGTGTGTGTGTGTGTGTGTGTGTGTGTGTGTGTGTGTGTGTGTGTGTGTGTGTGAGAGAGAGGAAGCAAGGTATTGTGACACCTTTAATTACATCTTTGTTTCACCTTTCCCCGCTGATACAGTCAGTTCCCATTCAATTCTTAATGATCATAATAAACACTAGGGAAGGTGAGAGAGAGAGAGAGAGAGAGAGAGAGAGAGAGAGAGAGAGAGAGAGAGAGAGAGAATAGGGAGAAGGGAAAAGTAAGGAACGAGGGAGTACGAAGGAAGAAAGAGACTTAACAAGATAATCCCAAGAATGTTTAGGGGAAGTATTTATGAGAATTCTTAAGTCCACCCTTGGCAAAATGAGGGGGGAGGAGGAGGAGGAAGAGGAAGAGGAAGAGGAAGAGGAAGAGGAGGAGGAGGAGGAGGAGGAGGAGGAGGAGGAATAATAACAGGTGATAGTATTGTAAATTAATCAACACAATTAAATTTCCAAGGTGAATTTTTTCATTTCCATTAATTTTTTTTCTTATTATGGTCTGGAACTCCTGATCAGTTTGAGGAGAAGAAAGAGAAAGGAAGAGAAAAAAGGAAATAAGTAGGGAAGGAGAGAAAACAGCAATGCCTCGTCACTAGCTTCTCTTCCTCCTCCTCCTCCTCCTCCTTCCTCGTCTTGTGTGTATTGGAGGAGCCGCGTGAGGCCAACTACTGTGTATTGCCACTGAGTAAATAACGAGCGTGTTTATCCCGACGTGGTGTTTTGTTTGTGGGTAGTTGTCGTGCTGATAGTGTGCCCGTGGATGGATGTCAGCAGTGGTGGTGGTGAAGGTGGTGGTGGTGGTGGTGGTGGTGGTTAAAGGTGTAGTTTTGTTGTCTCCCATTGTAGTGATGATGGTGATGCTGGTGATGATGCTGTTGCTGTTGTTGCTACTACTACCACTACCAATTTTTTTTTTCTCCTTTCTCTCCCTCATTCTTCTTCCCCCCGTTCATCCTTCTCTTTCTCTTCTTCTTCTTCTTCTTCTACCACCACTAACAAGAATAGCAACAAAAGCAGCGGCGGTGGGAGCGGCGGAGCAAATTGGCTTAGACACATTGTAAACACAACTCACCGCTCACTCCCCTGATGACGGTAACACAGGGACGCGCCACTCCCGGAATTTGTGATCAGATGTCTCGTTGCTGTCGTCTTTTCCTCCCGTGTATTGAGTATCACCGCTGAGAGAGAGAGAGAGAGAGAGAGAGAGAGAAGGGCAGTGGTGTTTGGGTGTTATGGTGTTACGGTAACTCTACACAAGACGATTAAAAAAGCACAAGATATTTAGAAACAACTTGTTCTCTCAGCACGACTATTTTCAAAGGGTTTTCGTGTTCATAATGTAGAAATCTGTATAATCTATCGGTAAAAACGTAAAAACATCCTTAAAAAAACTTCTTCAAATACTATAGAATCTTTTCAATGTAACGCAGTGGAAGTGTACCGTATATATATTTTTTTTCACAATACTCCAATATATTATGCGCGATGTCGTTTGTTTCAGGTTAATATATCACGAAAAAAACATAGCAAATAGCCTTAAAAAACCCGCGCCTCTTCAAACACTATAGAATCCTCTCAATGTAGTGAAGTAGAAGTGTGTCGTGGATGTCTTTTTTTTTCATTTTTAATTCAGAATATACTCCAATAGTTTATGCGCGATGTTGTTTTGTTTCTCCCCGCGTCACTCGAGTTAATTGTGGCGCTGGCTTGAGGCTTGAGGACGCAGGGAAGGTTGAAGGCGAGGCGAGGCGACGCGGACCCTGCATCTACCAACTTAATTACAAGGGCGTGTGGAGGCTGGCGGGTATTGCATTACTAGCAGGGCAGCCACCATCCTTGCCCTCGCCTGCTGCAGGAAAGGAAGACCTGGCGTGGTTCCTTTCTCCTGTGTTTCTTTCCTGGTTCTCTTTATATCATCTAGACTTTCACTTTTTGCGCTTCTTTCTTCCTCCTCCTTTCCAATCCATCTCATTTTCTTCTTTTCTTTATTATCGTTTTTTTATTATTTATTTGTTTATTCATTCATTTGTATAGATAGTCATTTATACTCATATATGTGACTAATGTGGAGAATAAGTGGCAATCTCTCTCTCTCTCTCTCTCTCTCTCTCTCTCTCTCTCTCTCTCTCTCTCTCTCTCTCTCTCTCTCTCTCTCTCTCTCTATCTATCTATCTATCTCTTTGAACTGCGTTGTTTATATTCTAAGGTGTCACTATCTTGTCAACTGAAATCTCGCAGTACATTGTTCCTCCTAGACATTAATTGAGGAAAATCCAGCTGTGTGTGTGTGTGTGTGTGTGTGTGTGTGTGTGTGTGTGTGTGTGTGTGTGTGTGTCTTAATAACATGCACAAAGTTCCAATTGAAATGCTGATTACTTTGTTTCCCCAAGAATCATTTGAGACACACTTTTATCTTTAGCAGTCCCGTGTTCGGCACCTCATTCCTTCCCTCCCTACACTGTGCCTTGCCTTTGTGTCCCTCACTGTCCCTCCCCGTCCTTCCCTCCCTCCGTCCCTCCTTCCCATCTCATCCCCACCCTGCCTCACATCACCACTCACCCTTCTCCCCTCTCCCTTACCCTAGGCTCTATCTACATGACAGCCGCCGCAGGTGTGTCCTTTCCTCCCCCTCTCCTCTTCCCTATCCTCTCTCCTCCATCTTTCTCTCTCCCCATCTATCCATCACCTTACGTTTCCTTCTTCCATCTTTCTTCAAGACCGCCACGTCCTTCTCCTCCTCCTTTTCCTTTCTCCGGGGCTTCTCTCTCCTCTTTACCCTCCGTTGCTTCCTACTTCCTCTCCTCCTCCTCCTCCTCCTCCTCCTCCTCCTCCCGGTATTGGCTCCCTCGTCCGGAACTGATGGAACCAGTCCTTCTTATCGGATGCCTCTCAATACTGTTATGGCAGCCCATCCTCCTCCTCCTCCTCCTCCTCCTCCTCCTCCTCCTCCTCCTCCTCCTCCTCCTCCTCCTCCTCCTTCGTGGTCGTTTCCTTGCACTTCGCTTTCCTTCCGCCTGACCTTGCCCCGCTTGAGTGTTCATGTTTGTGGTTATCTTATGCATCTTTTGTTCCGCAGCATTCTCTCTCTCTCTCTCTCTCTCTCTCTCTCTCTCTCTCTCTCTCTCTCTCTCTGTCTCTTTTTTTTTCTCTCTCTGGTAATAAGGTCACAAGTACAGCCACGCCCTTCCCATTAGAGTCCTACTGGTAAGGTCCTTTCGAAGTCCCATCTCCTTACCATCCTCGCGCCGCCCTCACACAATTGTTCCTTCCTTCCAATTCCTTTGAAACGTTATTATTATCCCAGCGCTCTCTCTCTCTCTCTCTCTCTCTCTCTCTCTCTCTCTCTCTCTCTCTCTTGAACTCAGGAGGCAATTCGGTGGTCTTAGTCGGTCCTCCTCTGCATGCTAAGTTTGTCATTAATTTGGTACACGTTTAATGATGTGCTTGTGCTTCCTGTGTGTGTGTGTGTGTGTGTGTGTGTGTGTGTGTGTGTGTGTGTGTGTGTGTGTGTGTGTGTGTGTGTGTGTGTGTGTGTGTGTGTGTGTGTGTGTGTGTGTGTGTGTGTGTGTGTGTGTGTGTGTGTGTGTGTGTGTGTGTGTGTGTGTTTGCTTGCCCACACCACCACCGTTGCTATTGTTACCACCACCATTACTACTTGTGTGTTTATAAGAGTACTTGTCTCAGTATTAGTTGGCCTGTGTAGTTGAGAGAGAGAGAGAGAGAGAGAGAGAGAGAGAGAGAGAGAGAAGGGGTCAGTAAAGTTATTCAGTGTCACGTCGGTTATTCATCGAGGAGCGTATGGTGCGTGCTGGTACTCGCAGGGAGAGAGACACAAGTGGTGGCAGGGGGAGGCGAGGGGAGGGAGGGAGGGAGGGAGGGTAGGAAGGAAAGGAAGGGCCATCAGCCGCGCCCCAGATCCTGCTGAGTACTCGTCATCGCTCTTCCTTATCATTATTCTCTTACACTGGCAGTTCTAGATCCTTGGCGCAACAAAAACACGAAATGCCCTTCTTATCAGGTCGCAGCTGACGAATGAGGTGGTATTAAGGGCGTGTGTAGCGCTGCCCGCCGTCCTGCCACCCTCACCGGGTCCGCGCCTCTGGTCCAGGGCAGCGCTAGGGCCCTTATCGCGCCGCTTGTCTCCTCGCGGGTTACGTCCCTTCTTGTGCGATTTTTGAGTTGCCAGAAATAATGTTCTTGGCAGGAAATAATGGGTGGATTTTCTGACTATTGAATGTTAAGGTGACGAAGCTTGGCGGGTGTTAAGTGCTCGCCATCCCGCTGCACTCCGCGACACCTTTACTCCCTCACGCCCTCACTTCTTTACCGTCACGCCGGGGACAATGTGGAAAGTGTGAAACTTTTGGGATCTTTATCACAGTAAAGAAGGAAAAAGCGTCATTTTATCACCCCGGCCTTCAGGAGTGACGGCGCCGAGGATTGACATCCATTCAAGATAGTTATCGTCCATTCTCCTCACGCCGCTCCGACTTGGAGCAGCAGCCGAAGACACGAGCGTGCTGCCACTGTTCCCTCACCCACAGGGAAACACAGGGACTTGGGGAAGCAGCACCGCAAGTAATCAGACTGATATCCACTCCTGCAGGAGTGTCTCAAGTTAGACGTAAGACGTTAGCCAAGTGTATAATGTGAATGGTGGTCTGCTCCCTCCCCGCCGGCAGCCCTGCCTCGCCACACGCCACACTGGACCGAACGACCAGAAACCCAACACGGCCTGAAATGTCTGCAAACACGAAGGCAGAAAACATCACAAGTCAAACTAAGCCCGCAGTAAACAAGGGAGTTTGGGTCTGGAGCGAAGCAGTTCAGGGAAGACCAAACTTAGCGCGCAGTTCATCGTGAGTGGCGAGGCCCGAATGCCGCTTTAAGGCTTCACCTCGAGCATCCCGCCGAGGACAGAGATGAGGGTCACCTGCCTGCACCCGAACCAATCACCAGGTAGATGCAATCCTTCCCGGCCCTTATCCCACCACTATCACCACCATCACCACCACCAACACTACCACCACCACCGCTAATCACATTTTTAAGACTCCCACACATATACCTATAAGCCCCTCCCCATCCTCAGACTCACCCCGCCCCACCTACCTCCCCAACAGCAACACCAGCCCTACCAACAACATCCCTACGTACTACATCCGCCACCTGCACCTCTCTTCACCACTATTCCTCGCTTGCATCCCTTCTCCACCACCACCACCACCACCACCACCACCACCACCAAACTCCAGCAGCTACAGCCCTCCACGGTAACACTCTCTCACTCCCTCTCTCTCCCTCTCCACCAACACTCACTATGCCTCCATTCTCCCCTTCCCCAGCCTGTCATTACTCCTCGCCTTTCCTCACAATCTCACACTCCCGGCTGCTGCTCCCTTGCTCTTTCCCTCCCACCCTCTCTCTCTCTCTCTCTCTCTCTCTCTCTCTCTCTCTCTCTCTTTCCCTCTTCCTCACCCCTACCCTCCCATTCCCAACACCCCTCTCCCTGCAATCCTCCCCTCTTCTCCCAGCCATTGCCCTCACACACACATACACACATACTTTCCCTCTCCCTCCCCTCACATTCCCCTCTTCCCTCTCCCTCGCCAGCCACAAGCCGCTCCAATAACACGTTCTCCTTCAGTCTTACATTCGAGGAAGTGAGGAAAATATCAGCGGTTTAATAGCATGGAAAGCAGAGCCCCTCCCGCGATGGCCCCCTTTCCCCATGTTTCCCCTGCTGGC
The DNA here is from genome assembly GCF_017591435.1 of Portunus trituberculatus. NCBI lineage: Eukaryota > Metazoa > Arthropoda > Malacostraca > Decapoda > Portunidae > Portunus > Portunus trituberculatus. Next base: position 28,991,341 of record NC_059300.1, read on the forward strand.
GGTGCGTCATAGCCAGCAGTGACGTCAGCAGCGAGCCCCGCGTCAGCAGTGTGGCCGGAGCGATTGGATTCTTTTTCCAGCGGGCATGGAGCGCCAGCCGTGTATGAAAATAAGATTAAATTCGTTAAGTGCGGTTGTTCTCAATGTTCAGTTCACTCGTTGTTCACTTCTCCTTATTCCTGTTAAGGGAAGACTTAGGGAAGCTTTACACGTGGCTTGTTTCATTCTTCTCTAGTCACTTGTTGATTTTTCTCGTGTGTGTTTTTTTTTTTCAGGTGTTTTGTAATTTTGAATGTCGTCTATAAAAAATGTAAAAAAAAAAAATAATATTCCAACTACAGTTTTTAGAGGAAGTGATTGTGGTGTGTGTGTGTGTGTGTGTGTGTGTGTGTGTGTGTGTGTGTGTGTGTGTGTGTGTGTGTGTGTGTGTAGTACAGGTCATGTGATGTCCTCCTCTCCATCCATTCCATGTGACATCAAATGCACACACACACCACACACACACACACACACACACACACACACACACACACACACACACACACACACACACACACACACACACACACACACACACACACACACACACACACACACATGACAAAACAAACACATATAAATAGAAGGCTCGCGTAGGCACAATATTGAGTTCGTGTTGTTGTTGTTATTTTTTTGTTATTCTTATTACGTACGCTTGTTGTTACTGCCATTGCTGGAAGTGCTATTGTTGTTGTTGCTAGTAGTAGTAGTAGTAGTAGTAGTAGTAGTAGTAGTAGTAGTAATAATAGTTGCATTGTAATTATTTTTTCCATCATCATTTTCATCATTATTGAAATATTTTTATCATTTTCATTTTCAATGTTACTGTTTTCATCATTACTTCTGCTACTACTACTACTACTACTACTACTACTACTACTACTACTACTACTACTACTACTACTATTAATACCATCACCACTACCACCACCTCTATCGCAATCATTATCGTCACCACTACTACCACCACCATCACCACATATTATCTAACACGTGCATTAACACACCTCTCTCTTTCTCTCCACAGGTAACCTCCTCCCTTCTAACACAGTAGCAGCAGGTATACTCGCCACGTATGTATGCCCATAGACTATAAGGTTCCTCCCCCGTGCTCAGGCCCACCCCATTCCCTGTATCGTGAAGGAGGGGGATTAGGAGTGTGTGAGGGGGTCAGTGTTCCTCTCCCCAGAACACTGTCACGCCACTGCCAAGCTCAACATTTAACGTGGTCGGACTTGAATTTTTTTTTTTCTTCTTTTTTTTCTTTTTTTTTTTCTAAAGACGAAAGAAAGTTGTTTTGGAAGTTTCTTCTTCAGGTTGTGGTTTTGTTATTTGGTTTTGGTAAGTTTTGATGT
>NC_059300.1:28997734-29002734 GCF_017591435.1 Portunus trituberculatus
CAAGATTTGACAAGCGACTGACGAAGAGAGCAGACGAGTGAGAAAAAACCACATGTCTCGGTGCGTGAGGAAATGCCACCAGTAATTATGGAAGGGGTGTGTGCGTTGAGAAAGGTTGTGCAGGTGGTGGTGGTGCAGGTGGTAACGGTGGTGATGGTGGTGATGGTGGAGTTGATGGTGGTGATGGTGGTGATGCTAGTGGTGGTGAGGGAAGGTAAGAAACAGTGGGACTTTTATCATTTCATGCTTATAAAAACATATGTGTAGTGTATTCCATTGTGTATGTATTTATTTAAGTTAACGATACTTGAACACTTTTTCTGTTAGTTATTTTTCCATCTTTTTTGCCTCTTGGTAACACATGAGCACGTTCACATCGCTAGAAATGAAACAGATGAATAAATAAATAAGTGATCTAGTTTCATAAAGCAAGCAAGAATTTTCATAAACCGAAGATATATATGTACAAAAAAAAATATAAACACACACACACACACACACACACACACACACACACACACACACACACACACACACACACACACACACACACACACACACACACACACACACACATCGTTGAGATTGGAAGCTAACAGAATATAGTCCATTAATAAGTCATCTTGTGCATTCCCTTTCCTCCTTTCCTACCTCTATCCTTCCTCCTCCCTTACGTTTCCTTCCCTCCCTTACATCTCCCTCCCTCTCTGGCGGCGATGGGGCGTGGCGAGGCGAGGAGTTGCAGGCCAATTTTCCTGTGGTGATCTGGCGCGTTATCAAGCAAAGGGAACACCTCACGTCAGACTGAATTTGATCCTGGTGAGACGGCTGCTGGCTCGCCCCGGGAGGAATAATGAACGAGCAGAACCAGGAGGAGGAGGACGAGGAGGAGGAGGAGGAGGAGGATAAGGACGACTGAGGATGGTTTGAAGGCATTTCTCCCGGACTTTTGATTAACTTTCATTATCTTTAAGGAAATTGGCAAGCGAGTGGACGTTGTTGTTGTTTTTTTCTTAATTTTGCTCTTGGCCAGCTTCATCTCTTGCAGAAATAAAGGATAATAATAATGAATAAACAGGAGCAGGAGAAGAAGAAGGAAGAGGAGGAGGAGGAGGAGGACAAGGAGGACTAAAGACTAATAATGCAGGAAGAATGAGAGTAGAAAGGAAAGGGAGATGGTTTGGAGTTTGTGAGCAAAAACAAAGCAAACTAAGGAGACGAAAAAAAAAACGAGCAATAGAAACAAGAAAACTACAAAAAAGAGTACAATAATTAGGTGAACACTAGGAGGACTTAGAGTAGAAGAGAAAAGAAATAGGTAGGGCTAGAACGGAAGAGAAGGAAAAGGAGGAGGAAGACTGAAAATACAAGGAGGAAGAATCTTATATGAAAAGGAAGAATAAAAAAAAAAGCATACAAGAAGAAGAAGAAGAAAAAGAAGAAGAAGAAGAGAGACTTGGGTTAAAGAGACATGGATGGATGGATAACCAGGAACCAAGTCAAGAAAGAGAGAGAGAGGCATGCATGGCTAACGTAGAGGCGGATGAAGAGAAAGAAAAAAAAAAGAGAAACTAGGAGAGGGAAAAATAAAAAAAAAAAAATACCGGATAGATGTTAAAGAAGTTAAAAAATAGTGGAGGAGGAGGAGGAGGAGGAGGAGGAGGAGGAGGAGGAGGAGGCCATGATGTATCTCGCCATCCGGTAATGTCGGAAGAGGCGAGATTAACTGGGCCTGAGTTTCCTGTGTTGCTTTATAAAGGACTTCCCGCCTCCACCACAGTTGAATTATAAAGAACGCCTCCCCACCAGCGATAAAATATAAAGCCACCTCCTCTAACACCCCACCATCACCCCCCTCCCTCTCCCCTTCCCACCCCCAGCCAAACAAATATACAGCTACCTCCTCCAAACCGAACCCACCTCTCACATTTCCCTCCCTTCCCCAACCAAAGCTTCCCCTACCCTTTCTGCTTCCCTCCCCCAAAAATGCCTCCTCCACTGTATTCCTTCCCTCTCATCTCCTTCCTTCTCCTCAAAACCTTCCTCTCTCTCTACTCCTCTCTTTTTCCCAGACACCCTTCCTTGTATATTCCTCCTCCTACTTCTCCTTCTCCTTTTCTTCTCCTTCTCCTTTCTTTCTCCTTCTCCTTCTCCTTCTCCATCTCCTCCTCCCCATGGCACATCCTACTCATTCACAATCCTCCCCTGTGCTTTTCTCCTCTTCCTCCTCCTCTTCTCCTTCTCCTTCTCCTTCTCCTTCTCCTTCTCATTTTCCTCCTCTTCCTTCTCCTTCTTTTCCTTCTCCTTCTCCTTCTCCTTCTTCACCTTTTCCTTTTCCTTCTCTTTCTCCTTATCCTTCCTTTTCTCCCCTTCCTCCTCCTTCTCCTCCTCCTCCTGCTTCTTTTCTTCTTCCTTTCCTACTTACTATCTTTCCTATCTATGTCTTCTCATTTTCATCCTCTTTCCCACTCCCCAACCCAACCTTCCTCTTCTTCCTCCTCCTCCTCCTCCTCCTTCTCCTCCTTTTCCTCTCGCACCTCGTCCATTGAAATATAAAGCGCCTTCCATCACAGCCAATGAATTATACGGTGGATTTTCTGCACCACCAACACCGCCATTGAATTACTCGCAACTCACAGACTCCTCGCCAACATATAACAAATAGAAAGCCGATTCTTGGCCTCCTTCTCGCTCTGTTTCATATTTGGGGTTTCTATTTTGATTTTCTTCTTCATTCGGCTTCCAAGGGTTGTTGTTTGTCTTGTTTTGTTGTTCTGTTTGGGTTATTTAGGTGGGTTGTGTTTCGTGCGTTAGGTGGATAGAATGGTTTGTTTGTCAGTGTTAATCTCTTCATTACTGTGACATATTTTTACCTGTAGTTTTGGGTATAATTAGACGAGTTTATTTACTTTAGGAAAGGTCTATGGAGGTTAGAAGATTAATGAACGCAAATTTCACTATTTTAATCCCTCCATTAGTTCCTGAAGCTGTATAAAATCATCAAATAGTAAGCAGAATGGATATGAAAACGCGCCATGATACTGAACGAGTTAAGGAGTGAGTGGAAGGAGGTCAGGCTTTCTTTGTATTTACTGGTGTGAAGGTGTGAAGGTGTGAAGGTCAAAGGTTTCATGAACTGACTTAGTATGATTTGCCTTGCCCATTACTTACCTGGCCTTACCTGACCTACCCTTATCTAAGCTTACCTAACTGATTAGCTTCACTTAACCTAGCTCTGCCTAACCTGACTGAGTGATTTCCAGGTGTGAGGGTCAAGTGCGCCCTAATCGAATCTACCTTGACTTAACAACCTGATGTAAGCTAACGGACCTTAAACTAGTCTTACCTATTTGTTCACTTTGATTGGCCTCATTTAACTTAGCTATGCCTAATCTAAGTGAACATACCTCTAGGTAACTTGACCCCTTCAGTACTGGGACACCTTTTTATCATGAGATTTGTGTACGATTAGACCATTTTATTGTTATTAGGAAGAGTGTACGGAGGTCAGAAGATTAACGGCCAGAGTCTTCACTATTTTAATCTCCCTCATGAGTTTCTGAAGCTGTATAAAATCACCGAATAGTAGACAGAATGAATATGGAAACGCGTCGTGGTACTCAAAGGGGTGAAAATCAAACCTAACTGAACCTTACTTGATCTAACTTAACGTAATAAACAAAATTACCTGACCTAACCTGACCCCAACTCAGCCACTATGTAATCGAACCTAACTAACATTTGACTAGAGAGACGGAGAGAGAAGGAGGGAGAGGGAGAGAAAGAGATGTCCGTGTGTATCTTTGAAGAAGCTTCCATAAATTCTGGAAATCGACTGGATATTGCCAATTTAGCGGCGCTTGCAGGTCATAGTTTAGGGCGTGTTGAGGTGAGAGAGAGAGAGAGAGAGAGAGAGAGAGAGAGAGAGAGAGAGAGAGAGAGAGAGAGAGAGAGAGAGAGAGAGAGAGAGAGAGAGAGAGAGAGAGAGAGAGAGAGACGGACACATACACCTAGCAGATAGATAGAAAAACAAATAGACAAACAGACATACCGATGAACAAAATGAAAGAGGTGATGATGAAAAGACAGAAATCACATAAAGAAGAAGTAAAGAAGATGCATAGAACAATAAAGTCACGGAACAGAGAGGTACTGATACTGATACTGATACTTTTATTGGCCCACGTGAACTACATGAACAATGAAAGTACATAGCATGGATTAGATAGTGGACAAAGGTCTGGTGATCCAAGGCTCTTATACAAACTTGAAGTAAAAGACGCAAAAATTGATACCGTTGGAGTGTATTGTTTAGGCCTAGTGCAAAAATGCAAACAATAGTAATGACAATAATGATGATAATGATAATAATAATAATAGTAATAATAATAATATTAATAATAATAATAATAATAATAATAATAATAATAATAATAATAACCATAATAATAATAGGAACAACAGCAACAACAACAACAACAACAACAACAACAACAACAGCATAATAATATTAATGTTAACAATAATATTAATACATATAATATTAATAATATTAAGAAGAAGAAAAAGAAGAAGAAAAAGAAGAAAAAAAAGCGATAATAATAATATTATTATTATTATTATTATTATTATTATTATTATTATTATTATTATTATTATTATAGTAATAATGATAATGATGATAAGAAGAACAAATATTTCTTGTTTAGATAGAATAACATTGGTCAATAATAACAACAACAATAAAGATGATAATAGTAAATAGCAATAAGATAGTAATAATAAAAACAACGAGAGAGAGAGAGAGAGAGAGAGAGAGAGAGAGAGAGAGAGAGAGAGAGAGAGAGAGAGAGAGAGAGAGAGAGAGAGAGAGAGAGAGAGAGAGAGAGAGAGAGAGAGAGAGAGACCCATCCACCCACCCCAGTACCCAGCCACCCACACCCAACCTTTCCTTCAAGCGGAACCGTGTCGGATGTCGAAACTTCGCGTGTTGCTCGTGA
>NC_059300.1:29007734-29047734 GCF_017591435.1 Portunus trituberculatus
TTTACTCTCTTTTGTCAATACTAATTTGATGGATGTTGCTTTCATATTTGTATTTGTGTTCATCCATTTCTTTTTGTATTCTTTATTCTCTTTTCTTTTTCGTGTATTTGTATTTGCCATGAATTCCTTCTCTCTCTTTAGAAGCGAAAGAATCAAATGTTAGTTATGCATGTTGAGAGTGGGGCGTTGAATCTATAAGGGTGATAGCTGGCTGTTATGTTCCTGTCCTTCCTCTCCCCCACTCCTCACTCACAGCACCCCCATCCTCATCCCCCTCCCTATACACTCCACACCGCACCACACACACACACACACACACACACACACACACACACACACAGCTGCCCACTGAGAGAGATGGCATAGATAATGGGGAATAGGAAAACATTGCGTGCGTGTGTCGAGTGAGGGTTTGGGCCAGGCTTGTTGTTTACACCGAAGCCTGCGAGCGTTTATTACTTTTTTTATCACTTTTTTTTCATATTCATCGTCAGCTTAACCTTTGAATCTGGTTATATGCGTTTTGTATTGCGTGTGTGCGTGTGTGTGTGTGTGCGTCTGTGTTTGAGCTTCCTAAGTGTAACGTGTCCATGTGCGTAAATGTGTGTGTGTGTGTGTGTGTGTGTTTTAGGGTGACTGAGTGATGGTTGAGGTTAATACAAGACTGCGAGGGTGAGGGAACAGGGCTGCTAGAGTAAGGACAGATGGGTAAGAATGAGGCAGCAGTTTTAGGGTGACTATGGTAAAAATTGAACAGAGATTTAAGGTGATTAAAGAACTAAATGAGATTGAGGTAGGCTTGTTAGGGTAACTGAGGGAGAGGTGGGTCGGGGTTAGAATGAGCGAAGGTTGTTAGGATGATGGTTTCAGGGTTAATGAAATGTAGTTTGCCGGGGGAGCGTGGGACCAAACTTTTGAGAGAGAGAGAGAGAGAGAGAGAGAGAGAGAGAGAGAGAGAGAGGAGAAACGGGGGAGGGTGTAGGTCCTGGAGACGTTTCAGTTAACAATTCCATTAAGCTTGACAGGAGAGTCACGCGGGGGAGGGAGGGGGAAGGGGAAGGGGAAAGGGAGGGGGATAACTTTGCCCATCCTGGAAACTTCGAGTTGACGACTAACTTTTCCCTCATTCTTCAGGCGCGCGGAACTCTCCCAATAACTCTTTATGCATACAACACTCCGCCCTCAGGAAGGAAGGGAGGGAGGAAAGAAGGAAGGCCAACCAGAAAGGAAAGGAATGAAAAGTGTATCTCAACCGTGGATTCCAATCGTTCATGCCATACACACCTATACACACACACACACACACACACACACACACAACACGTTACAAGTACTTCAATCATGTAGCATTTCCCTCCCCCCAAATAAAGAGAAAATACGAAAGTTTGTAGCTAAAATAGATTCAAATGTCACAAACTACACCTCCAGCTTTATTAATTCACAAAATAGACATCAGTATTTTTTTTTATCCATTATTCTGTTCAGTTTCCGCACATGACTTTACTAGCATCTCATCAGTTAATTTACACACGCAATATGTCATTTTCTCGTCCTCTGAAAATTGTACCCACTGATCTGATTTCAATACATCCCTCTGTTATCACTTACAACCTCATTAGTTCATCTTCTACACACGCAACATTATATAAGTTCTTCTAATTTCAATGCATCTCTCCAATTATTACTATTCATCCTATTTTTTTCAGCATCTTTTATTTACAACTTCCTATCACCGTCACCACTTCGTCTATGTCCGAGCCTCACTGCCGTAACAGCCTAAGTAGCACAAGCAACTCTCGTGCGACTCAAACCCTCGTGATATCATTCAACATCCTCTTCTACTAGGTAATTTTATACGTCCTTACTTTTATTGGAAGGAGAGTTGTAGTAGTAGTGGTAATAGTAGTGGTAGCAGTCGTGGTGGTGGTAATGGTAGTAATAGTAGTAATAGTAGTAGTAGTATAATAGTAGTAGTAGTAGTAGTGGTGGTGGTGGTGGTGATAGTGGTGGTGTAAGTCTCTCTCTCTCTCTCTCTCTCTCTCTCTCTCTCTCTCTCTCTCTCTCTCTCTCTCTCTCTCTCTCTCTCTCTCTCTGGAAACTGGAGAATTGATATAGTAGTAACAGTAGAAGTAGTCATAGTAGCAGAAATAGTAGTAGTAGTAGCAGTAGTAGTAATAGTAGTAGTAGTAGTAGTAGTAGTAGTAGTAGTAGTAGTAGTAGTGGTGGTGGTGGTGGTGGTGGTGGTGGTGGTGGTGGTGGTGGTGGTGCTGGTGCTGGTGGTGGTATTGTAAGTTGTAGGTATTTCTTGTGTGCAGTTTACAGTTTACGGGGCGGCGTGTGAGGGGAGAGGGGAGTGAGGGTGTACTGGACAAGCCTGTGAGGGTCATTTTGCTCCGGTTCCTGGCGGTAAAGTTACTCCTGAGAACGCTTTTTCCGCGCCGAATTGGAGGAGTTTAATAGGTTTTCACTTCCTGGAAAAACGGAGAGGTGGAGGAGAGAAACAGACGGACGGACAGACAGACAGACAGACAGACGCAAAGAAGGAGACAGATCATTTGTATCCTTTATTGTATACTACTTGTTCCTTATACAGTGGAAAACAGCGAGATTGTTTTTAGTTCATGTATTAGTTTCTCTCTCTCTCTCTCTCTCTCTCTCTCTCTCTCTCTCTCTCTCTCTCTCTCTCTCTCTCTCTCTCTCTCTCTCTCTCTCTCTCTCTCTCTCTCTCTCTTCCATGCCTTCTTAATTATCTTTTTTCGCCTTTTTCTTCCTTTCTCTCTTTCTTCGTGCATCCATCTTTTTCTTTCATTATACTTTACCTTCCTTTCTTCTGGTTTCAACATCTGTCCATTCACCCATCCATTCATCCATCTATCCATCTCTCACACTCTTACTTCTTCGCTTTAATTCAATCCTTCTTCCTTTTCTTCGTTGCTATTTTCACGATTTTACTATTTATACTTTTCCTTCCTTCATTCGAGTTATTTATCCATTTATTCTTTCTTACTTTTTTTCATCACATGCATTTTTTTTTTCTTTTTTTTTTTTTTTTTTTTTATTCTTATTCGTGCTGTTTCCCAAATCTATTTTTCACATTTTCCTGTCCTTACCTCCCCATCAATTCATCTCTCATACTTCCGTTTCATCATTCATGTACGTCTTTTCTTTTTTGCTTACATGTTTTTTTTCTCTTTATTCGTGCTGTTCTTTCCATCCATTAAAACATCAGTTAATTTCTCTAACCTTCCCGTCCTTCTTTTTTTCCCATCAATCCATCTCTCATATTTTCCTTCCTACCTTCCTTTCTTCCTTCCCTCTTTCCTTCCTATATCTTGTTTTGCACTCCTTCACTCATACCTCATCGTATCACAACCTCCTTCCTTTCCCTTCCCTTCCTTCCCTTCCCTTCCCTTCCCTTCCCATCATTCACTCGTACTTACACCACATCCCTTCCTATCGCAACATCTCATCACTTTCCTTCGCCATCTCCCTTTCCATCTCCCTTCCTCCTTTCCACTCTCCCCGGGTCGTCGTGCTTACCTTGGCTGGCACGTTTGAGAAATTCGGAGCAGTAACAATAGACTTCGCCTGAGATGAAAGGTTACCTCCTCCATTAGTGGATGACGTCGCGACCTGGGCAGGAAGAGATGGCTGATGGGGAGTGGAAGAAGGGGAGTAAAGGGGGAGAGTAGAAGGAGAAGGAGGAGTAGGAAGAGGAGCAGGAGGAGGAAGAGGAATGAGATGGTTGGTGTGGAGATAAATGAGTGCTAATGTGGGAAATGAGGTGTATGGAATGTACTAAGAGAGAGAGAGAGAGAGAGAGAGAGAGAGAGAGAGAGAGAGATGTTTGCCCGGAATAAGGAATGAGATGAAAATAGAATATGATGAATGAATGAGAGAGAAGAGGGAGGGAGGAATGAAAGAATGAATAAGATGAGGAAGGCGAGTGGAATGGCTTAGATGACGATAATAGAGGAGGAGGAGGAGGAGGAGGAGGAGGAGGAGGAGGAGGAGGAGGAGGAGGAGGAGAAGGAGGTATGCAATGGAGGGAAGAAAGAGAGCGGGAGAAATGGGTCAAGATAGAAAGACGGCAAGGAGTGAATGAAATGGATAAAAAAAAAAAATCAAAAATAAGAATAGTAGTAGTAGTAGTAGTAGTAGTAGTAGTAGTAGTAGTAGTAGTAGTAGTAGTAGTAGTAGTAGTGTAGAGAGTAGAGAGAGAGAGTAGTAGTAGAGTAGTAGTAGTAGTAGAGTAGAGAGAGATAGAGAGAGACGAGAGAGAGAGAGAGAGAGAGAGAGAGAGAGAGAGAGAGAGAGAGAGAGAGAGAGAGAGAGGTGAGCAGCAGTGAGAGAAAGACTGAATGAGTGAGTGAGGGAGAAATAGTGATACAAAGAGAGAGAGAGAGAGAGAGAGAGAGAGAGAGAGAGAGAGAGAGAGAGAGAGAGGAATGGTATGTAGTTGGGGAGGGGAATGGGGATCTGGAGGGGGTAGGGTGAGTGAGAGGGGGGGAGGGATGCTCGGTGTAAGGGTGCACGGAGAGGAAAATGGTTTTGATGTGAGGAGGAGAGGAGAAGGGCGAGGGTGTAATGAAAAATGCTAATATCTGAAGGCTGTGACGCGAGGAAGAATATGATACAGAGATCCATTGTAAAGAGAGAGCGAGAGAGTGAGGAGGCAACAGGAAGAGGAGGAAGAGGAAAAGAAGACCCCCACCCCCCACATCCACCACCACCACCACCACCACCACCGTCGTATTCTAAAAATGGCCTGAAAGATGGAGGGAATGAAAGAGGGAACGTGCAGAGAGGAAGGCAGGAGGAAAATCAGACTTTCCGAAGATAAACAGATGCAAGAGTTAAGATATTGAGAGTGAATGTGCGTAAATATATAGAATGAAGGCTGTTTGCAGAGAGAGAGGGAGAGAGTGAAATGGAGGAATTCAAGTGGTTTAGAGGAACAGTTGAGGTTTGGAGAAATAGAAGAAGTTTGGAGGAATAAAAGGTGAAGATTAGAGGACCAGAAGAGGTTTTAGAGAAATAAAAGGTGTGATTTGGAGGAACTGATGAGATTTTAGAGGAATAGGAGATGAGGTTTGAAGAAATAGAAGAGGTTTGGAGAAATAGAAGAGAGAGAGAGAGAGAGAGAGAGAGGGCGAGGGGGGGGAGAAGAAAACTCTAAATCTACCATTGAAACCTGCAGCCTTCCTTCCCAGACCCACCTGAACAGAGCCGCGCACCTTAATCACAGGTATGGGTTCAGAAGACACTAATACCACTTTGTCTGCCCCGCTACTGTTTCTGCAGGTAATGAATTCATTGCAGCGATTTTGAGCTTCTCTCTTTTTACGCGAAAACTTCTCCTTTGCATAATGAGGTTTTCACATTGTAGACAGTGCAAGGGAGATCAGAATTATGGGATTTTAAAGAGGTGGGAATGAAAGACCACTTAGGACATAACTACATTTTTCTTTTTTTTTTTTTTTTTACTCTAAGCACATTTCCCATTTCAGTTTTTATTTTCTTTTTTTCTTTTACGCAACCAGGCTCATATATTTGAAACTAAGCCCATTTTGCTGGCCACTATTACTATTCGCACGCTCGTCCTCATGGTCTAATTTTACGCAAAGAAACTAGGGAATTTTATCTCTTTTTTTTTCTCTCTCTCTCTCTTTTCTCTGTTCTATTTTATTTTCAACGTGTTCCAGTTTTATCTTCCCTGTTAACCTTCTTTTGGTTTGTTTGTTCATGTATTTTTTTTTTTTTTTTTACGTTCTCGTTTTTTTTTTTTTTCTGTCTTTTATTCATTCGTTTATCACTTTTCATTCTTCGGTTCTTTTTTTTTCTTAGTGTTTCTTTTCCTTGGATTATTGTTATTCCTGGTTTGTCTATCTTTTCTTGTTCTTTTCTTCTATTGTTATCTGCTTCCTCGTTCATTCATTCCTTCGACTCTGCTGTTCTCTTTGTTCGTCATTATTTTCTTTCTTTATTTATTTTTTTCATTCCTTCATACTTCGAACTGAACATTCCTCTCCTCACCCCTTCCGTTTCTTCCTCATTCCTCTTCCATCCTTTTCTGCTTTTCATTCAATCCTTTATCAAACATTTCGCTATGCATCACTTTCTCTTTTCTTTTTTGTCTTCCCTTTTCATCCCTTTCTTTCTTCCTTATCCTTCTTCCCAATTTTACTATATTTTCACTTTTAATTCCTCTTCTGTTTACTTTCTATATTTCTTCGTTTCTCTCAATCATTTTTTTTTCCTTTCTCACTTTCTTCTTTGCTCTCTTCTCCTTTTATTTTCACCTATTCTTTGCATTTATTTCCCTTTTTCATCTGTCCTTTCTATTTTACGTATTCCCATTTTTTTTCTTCTCTTCTTTCCATCTCCTTTCAAATTTTCCTTTTTTTTTGTCATTTTATTCATGTTTTCCTATTTTTAAATTTCACTCTACTCTCCTTTCACTAATTTATCCTTTGTATTTTTTTCATATTTCCTTTGGTTTACTTGATCTTTCCTCCTTTACTCCCTTATTTTATATTTCCTCCATTCCTCTCGTCCTTATTTTCTTTTCCTCATTCTCCTCCTTCATTTTTTTTCATTACTCCCTAATTATTTTGTCTTTTTTTAATGTTTTCTATGTTCCCTCCTTCCCTCCCTTTCTCTCTCTCCTCGTTCTTTTATTTCTTCTCTTCTTCTTTCTCTTCCTCTCCACCTGCGCCGTTCCTCTCGTTGTTGTGAATACCTGGGGCGTTCTCTCGCAATTAGCAGTGTGCCAAACGTCGAATCCAAGCACACCTGAGATTAACGTGCAAAAAGCTTCTCATCTAATTATCTTGCAGGAAACACGAGCACCTTTTGTGACTGGGTTCTCTCTCTCTCTCTCTCTCTCTCTCTCTCTCTCTCTCTCTCTCTCTCTCTCTCTCTCTCTCTCTCTCTCTCTCTCTCTCTCTCTCTCTCTCTCTCTCTCTCTCTCTCTCTTTATTACTGGTTTTTATTTTTGTGTCTTATGTCTTTTGTTCATCTGTAGATTATTATTATTTTGTTCATGTTTTTTTTTTTTTTTTTTTTTTTTACCTTTCAGATTTTGCCTTTATATTTGTGTTGAAAAGACAATACTACAGCTGTCTGTGTGTGTGTGTGTGTGTGTGTGTGTGTGTGTGTGTGTGTGTGTGTGTGTGTGTGTGTGTGTGTGTGTGTGTGTGTGTGTGTGTGTGTGTGTGAGGAAGGAGGGAATGTGATTAAAAAGGAAGTTCTTGCATTATAACTTCACTCTGACTTCACAAACCTTCATTCAACTTGTGAGATGGGTTGCCGCGCCCCTGTCCGAGAGAGCTGGTGCTTCCTTCTATTATTATCATCATTATTATCCTTATTATTCCTGCATTAATTTATGGAAGGACGTGCTGAAGGTTAAAAGCAGAACTGTATATTTTTTGCAAGCACACAGACGCAGCAACATTGGACTGAAATTGAGGATAGAGAAAGTGAAAAGGTCAGTAGTCTTAGATATCTGGAGTTCAGTAAGGAATAGATGAGGTTTGGAGAAATGGAAGAGATTTGGCGGAATAAATGTGGTTTGGAGGAATGAAAGGTGAGATTTGAAGGCATAGAATGGGTGTTCAGGAATAAAAGGTGAAGTGTAAAGGAATAGGAGAGGTTTGGGGGAATAGAAAATGAGGTTTGGAGAAATAAAAAAAAGTTTGGAGGAACAGTTGAGGTTTGGCAAAATACTTGAGGTTTGGAGTAATAGAAGAGGTTTGGGGGAATTCAAGAGGTTTGTAGGAATAGTTTAGGATTGAAAAAATTGTTGAGGTTTGGAGAAATTGAAGCGGTTTGAAGAAATAGAAGAGGTTTGGAAAAATAGATGAAGTTTGGAGAAATAGAGAGAAAAGCTAGAAGGAAAAGATGTCTGGAGGAATTCAATAGGTTTGAAGAAACAGTTGAGGTTTGGAGAAATAGAAGAAATTTGGAGGAATAAAAGATATAATTTGGATGATTAGATGAGGTTTCAAGGAATGAAAGTGAAAATTTAGAGGAATACAAGAGTTTTGGAGGAACAGAAAAGATGTAGAGAAAATACAAGGTAGAGTTTGGAAGAGAGTAGGTAAGATAATACGTGACAGATTGGAAGTTACATCTAAGACATCGTATATTGCGGAAGTTGATATAGAGAAAGTTAGAGAAAGACGTATCGAGACACCCGGAGAGAGCCTGGCCTTGAGTATTAATTTCCTTGGAGATCAATTTTCCTTTTTCTATTTTTTTCTTTTTCGTAGTATTAAATTTTTGCAGTAAAAGAGCAAGACCTGCGTAATTTGGCTAAGCGTAATCATTGTAGCAGTAAGAGTAAGAGAAATTGTCCTCCATAACCTGTTATTTACATATATTAATTTCCTTGGAGATCGATTTTACTTTTCTTTCTTTTCGTAGGAGTAAAATTTAAGTAGTAAGAGAACAAGACCTGCGTAATTTGGCTAAGAGTAATCATTTTAGCAGTAAGAGTAAGAGAAACTGTCCTTCATAACCTGTTATTTACCTGGAACACTCACACCGCACCACCTGCCCACCACCACCTGTCACACCGCACCACCTGCCCACCACCACCTGTCCACCAGTAATGATTATCACGCTCACTCACGCACGCACCTTTCTCATCCTTCCTTTCTCCTCCTCCTCCTCCTCCTCCTCCTTCCCGTTGTGTTGTTATGACGTGCGTTCACTTCCGTTCCACTTCCCTCCTCTTAAGTGGAGTAATTGAATCCGGACATGAGGCAAGGGAGAGTGTAATGTGTTTCCAGGATCGAGACTGCAAAAATGCGTGTGTGTGTGTGTGTGTGTGTGTGTGTGTGTGTGTGTGTGTGTGTGTGTGTGTGTGTGTGTGTGTGTGTAGGATGTGAAATGCTCCCTTTTATCGAGCCTTATATATATATATATATATATATATATATATATATATATATATATATATATATATATATATATATATATATATATATATATATATATATATATATATATATATATATATATATATATATATATCTCTCTCTCTCTCTCTCTCTCTCTCTCTCTCTCTCTCTCTCTCTCTCTCCTGTCTCTCTACCTACACTGGCTACCATGGCGACGGTTTCCCAGCCAACGAGCCTCATTGCTCACTCCTCTTTGGCTCCCACACGCTCCCGGGACAGGTGGGGCGACACAACAGGTGGAGGAGGCAGGTGGGGGGCCGCTCGGGAACGCTGAAGGCTCAAATGGAGGTGGAAAGAAGCGAGCAAGTGACCGGGAGAGAGAGAGAGAGAGAGAGAGAGAGAGAGAGAGAGAGAGAGAGAGAGAGAGAGAGAGAGAGAGAGAGAGAGAGGGAGAGAGGAAGGCGAAAGAAGTGGCTATGTTAGGAGCTGGGTTGGATTGCATGGTAAGATGTGTGTGTGTGTGTGTGTGTGTGTGTGTGTGTGTGTGTGTGTGTGTGTGTGTGTGTGTGTGTGTGTGTGTGTGTGTGTGTGTAGTGGGAGAGGAGCGTAGGATAGAGGAGGATAACAACATGTGAAAGAAAGTAGGGGAGAAGTGGAAGAGACAAACAGACACAGGAAGGAAGGAAGGAAGGAAGGAAAGTTTGTACGTCAGGGAGAGACGAAGGAGGGTGGGTGGAAGGAAAAGTAGAAGAGGTTAAAGAAAGAAAGGAGGGAGGGAGGGAGGGAGGAGGGCTGAATGGAGACTATGGGGACAGGTAAGGTAAGTGGATTAGAGGTAAGTGGTGCGAGGAAATTCAGTGACGGAAAGGATAGGATAGATTAAAGTGGAAGGAAGTGAAGAAGGAAATTGAGACGGTGAAATGAACCAGCTGTGGGGGTTACTTATATATGGAGAGAGAGAGAGAGAGAGAGAGAGAGAGAGAGAGAGAGAGAGAGAGAGAGAGAGAGAGAGAGAGAGAGAGAGAGAGAGAGAGAGAGAGAGAGAGAGAGAGAGAGAGAGAGAGAGAGAGAGAGAGAGAGACAGACAAAAACAATCATTCACAACACAAAATACATAAAAAAAAGAGAAATACCTAAACAAAATCAATAAGGAAGAGGAGGAAAAAAGGCAAAAATAAGATTAAGAAAAAATAAATGAGGAAAAAGAGAAGCAAGGCACACACTGAGATCTGAAGCCAATACATTCCCTGGAGTTTTCATTTTGGGGAAGGAGAAGGAAAGATACCGTTCTGAGCACCTTGGCAAATACCTCTACCTTGCCTTGATTGCTTCGCTATTGATTGGTGAATAATTATGGCACGTGGGTAGAAAGATTAGGACACTGAGAGGTAGATGGTATTAGTGAGGGACGATTGAAAGATGATTGCGTTCAGGAGTAGATTATATTGCAAAGACTTGATGTAGTAGATAGAATAAGTAATAATCGTGGTGGTGGAGGTCGACATTAGAGCAGTGAACGATTGAGATGGTACTGCTGTGGGTGATTGTAAGATGATTGCGTGGGTGAGTAAGTTATATTGCGAAGACGGGATATGGTGGATAAAATAGATGAGTAATGATCGTGGTGGTGGAGGTAGATATTAGAGCAGTGAACGGTTGAGATGGTACTGCTGTTGGTGACTGAAGATGATTACGTGGGTGAGTAGGTTAGTGGTGCCGTAAATAGATTGGAAGGATGGTAGATATAGTTAGTCATGGTAGAAGGAGCCAAGAATTTATAGATGAGTGGTTTGATAGGTAGATCAAATGAATAAGTGTTACAATAATGATGGTCTATATTTCTTGCCAATATGTATTTGTGTTTAAACCTATCCTATCAAAACTGGATTTCTTCGTGATGTTTAAATCTATTTCTTTCTCCATACACGGAAGTAGAAAGTAAATATATATTAGTTAGACATAAAGCAATTGTATATAATGAAAAAATTTCCTAGATAACTGTTTCTCTTTACACACACACACACACACACACACACACACACACACACACACACACACACACACACACACACACACACACACACACACACACACACACACACACACACACACACACACACACACACACACACACACACACACACACACACACACACACACACACACAAGTAATCACCATTTTGCTTTTCCCTTCCTTCCTTCTCTTCATTCACTCAGTTCAACCCGAAGCATTTACCTTTTATAAATAAGCTAATACATAAGTAGCGTTCTATATTTGTTCACAATTATATTCTAAGTAATCTTTTTTTTGTGAATATTTTTGGCTCACGATAATTGTTAAATTCAGAAATATAGATTTTTATAACTCTAATCATAGTTTTTTTTCTTTCTTCCCATTTTTCCCCCTTTCACTCACCCACCCACCCACACACACACACACACACACACACACACACACACACACACACACACACACCCATCCACATACCTAACTCTGACTCCTTTCTGTCTGTCCCTTGGTTTTCCCTCAGGCACATACTCCAATCCTGCCAGCATTCACCTTCTATATATAAACCAATACATTAGCCACGTCTTCCCTCCACCACCACATTTCAGAGAATAGAAAACGCACCTGCTTGCTAAATATACACTCCATAACATGACAGAGACCACCTACTGCCCTCATAACATTACTAAACACTCTTCCCTGCCTTCTCTGCCCTAGGAACCTTTCACCCCATTATTCATTCCTTAATCCACTGATTGTTGGTAATCGTTCGCTTCACACAATCAGTACCACGTGGATTAGATGATTAAGTTATTATGTTGTAATTAAATATACCCGAAAGCTTTGAGGAGGGAAAGAAGGGAGGAAAGAGAGAGAGAAAAAAGTGTGGAGGAAAAGAAAGAAGTGATGTAGAGAGATGCAGTGTGGAGGAGATGGAGGAGAGGGAGGGAAAGTGTGTAGGAGTGGATGAAGTATAGAGGGAAGGGGAGAGAGAGATATATATAAAGGAACTGGACATGGAGGAGTGGAGGGTTGGAGGAAAGAGGGAGGGTTTTTTTTCAGGACGGGTATAAAATGGAGGTGGATAATGACGCAGAGGGAACGTGAGAGAAAATTACATGAGCTTTGGGTGAGCGATTGCACGCGCTGGGAGGAGAGAGAGAGAGAGAGAGAGAGAGAGAGAGAGAGAGAGAGAGAGAGAGAGATGGGAAAGTAAGGAGTATCTGTGTGTGAGTGAGAGGAAGAGAGAAAGGGAGAGTGAGCGAGGATATGAGGTTGAATATTAGTTAGAATTAGTTGTGGAAGAGAGAGCGTCTGGGTGGAATGAGAGGTGAATGGGGTGGAGGCGGCTGGCTGGCTGGCTGACTGGCTGGCTGGCTGGCTGGCTGGACTGGTGGATGTGAGAGTGATGAGGGAGAGTAGCGGAGTAGCAGGTGCGTGAATTGACGTCTTACCCGGAGGAGGGGATGAAGGGCGGGAAGCGTTGTGGCAGAGGAATATTGCCTAACTTATTATTGTTGACTATCTCCTTCATGTTGTATCTGCTCTTCAGTCTATGGTCATTAAGTATCTATCTGTCTATATATCTATATATCTATCTACCTATTTATTTATCTAACTACCTTTTATCTATCTGTCTATCTAACTATCTAATTATCTATCTACCTACCTATCTATTTATCTGTCTACTTATCTATCCATCCATCTATCTATCTATCTATCTAGCTAGCTAGCTAGCTGTCTATCTATCTATCTTTCTATCTATCTATCTATCTATCTATCTATCTCTACCTGTGTGTCAGTGTTTGCGTGTCTAACTTATTTTTCTATCCATCTATCTGTTTATCTATCAATCTATATGTCGATCTAGCCATCAATCTATATCTATCTGTTTATCTGTCTATCTGTCTGTCTATCTATCTATACATCTATCTTTTACCTATCTATTTATTTGTCCATCTATCTATATCTTTGTGTGTGTGTGTGTGTGTGTGTGTGTGTGTGTGTGTGTGTGTGTGTGTGTGTGTGTGTGTGTGTACGTCTATCAGTCTGTGTGTGTGCCAGCAAGTGTCAGAGAGGTAAACGTGACTGGGCAGGCGAAGTGGGCCGGGCTCTGATTGGGGCGGGAGAGGAGATGGGCGCCGGCAGAATATTGCAGTGTCGGCGAAGAGTACAAATGTATATAATGATAAGAATGCAAATTTATTCATTGGAGACCCACGACTGTGTTATTGATATGGGACCCCTCTCTCCCCCCTCCCTCTCTCTCTCTCTCTCTCTCTCTTTTTTTCTCCCTCCCCTCCTCCTCCCGCCCTTCCATACCAGTGTTCTGTATGGAGGGGAGGAAAGGTTAGGGAAAGGGAGAAAAGAGGTAGGAAGGAGGGGAGGGGAGGTTTCTGGTCTCTTTTAGTCGGTGGTTGTGGTGGTGGTGGTGGTGGTGATGTTGACGTGATAGTGGTGGTGATTATACATGTAATGATGATGTAGTGGTGGTGGTGGTAGATGCATGTGTAGGGTACGAACAGTTGTAATGGTGATGGTGATGGTGTGGTAATGTTATGTTTGTAGCTTTGGAAGTAGTGGCATTGATAATTATAGTGTCTGTGGTGATGGTGGTGGTGGTGGTGGTGGTGGTGATGGTGATGGTGGTAATGGTGATGCTTTTTAGTGTGAATGATGATGGTTATAATACTGGATTGATAGTAACAGTAGTAGTGACAGTGGTGGTGGTGGTGGTGGTGGTAGAAGTACTAGATGATGGTGGATGGCGATGATGTGGTTGGTGGTAATGGTGATAGCGTTGGTGGTGGTGGTAGTGGTGATGGTGGTGGTGAAGCAGCAGGGAGGTGAGGTGAAGCTGCTCCATCACCATAGTAACCAGAGCCGGCCTAGGTAACCCACACTACCGCTGCTCTCTCTCTCTCTCTCTCTCTCTCTCTCTCTCTCTCTCTCTCTCTCTCTCTCTCTCTCTCTCTCTCTCTCTCTCTCTCATTAGTACGTATTAGTGAAGTTAAACTATATGAAAAGTACTGCATTTTCTTTTGGTTTCCAGGTTTGTTTTCTTTATTGATCAGTTTCTGTGACAATCATCAAAACAGTATCGTCTGGTTCATTTTTATATAGCAAACAAAATAACTTAGGAGGTATTGATCTCTCTCTCTCTCTCTCTCTCTCTCTCTCTCTCTCTCTCTCTCTCTCTCTCTCTCTCTCTCATTACGCTTTGTCTGGAGTGAATAATTAGCCCTATTTTTGCTCACTCGTCGTCTCGTCTTCCTATCATTGTTTTCGTTCGATGCATTGTCACGTTGAGGGGAAGCAAGGTGTCATTAACCTGCTTAGTGTTGCTTCACATGACTCTTGTTCCGCCGATCCTGTCTCACTCTCACGGTAAATATGAGGGCGGGTTTCTTCATCATTTAGGTCTTGAATATTTCTAACTCGTTCACACACACACACACACACACACACACACACACACACACACACACACACACAAAGGGACGGAATTAAGCTTTAGTCTTATTTGTTAGTTGTTTTTTTTCGAGTATATATGCGAGGTTAGGGTGACCGCGAGGTGTCCTGGGGTGTGGGGTGCTGGGGGTGGTGGGGTGACACGTAGTGCTGCACATACGGTAATCATAATGGCACGTATGGTTAATAACCACATAAATATTAATATGATTACATCATGAATATGTAATCATCAGAAATTTAGAGTAATTATGCTGTGATCATGCGTACATTCATGAAAATTATGGGCATGAATATTTATGTGCTAGTGTACTCAGCGGTGGGCAGGGCGTGGGCTGGCCCTCGATGTTGCTGGGGTTGCCCCCTGGTGCTGCTGCTGCCCCCTAGTGCTGCTACTGCCCTCTGGTGCTGCTGCCCCTTGATGCTGCTGCTGCCCCATGGTGCTGCGGCTCCACCTGATGCTGCTGCTGCCCCATGGTGCTGCGGCTCCACCTGATGCTGCTGCTGCCCCATGGTGCTGCGGCTGCCTCGTGGTGCTGTTGCTCCCCCCTGGTGCTGCTACTGCCCCATGGTGCTGCTGCTGCACCCTGGTGCTGCTGCTGCCCCAGGTGCTGCTGGTGCTGCTCCCTGGTGCTGCTGCTGCCCCATGGTATTGCTGCTACCCCAAGGTGCTGCTGCTGCCCAATGGTGTTGCTGCTGTTGCCCCATGGTGCTTCTGCTGGCTGGGACTCATCACTCAGTGTGTGTGGCTTGACCCGCTAAGTCACGCAGGCCGCAGTGCCGCGGGTGTGTGGCGCCAGCGGCGGGATCCTGGAAGCGGTCATTGGTCAGGGCTTGAGGAGGCCATAGTGACGGCCACCCCTGATTGGACGAGGCAGGAAGCCCCGATTGGTGTTCCAGTTGGCTCCCCGCCACCACTGCCTTGATACCTACGTGTATTACACCTGTAGTGTGCCGCTCCAGATTGAAACGAGAACTGCGCTATATATATTGTGGCTTTAGATGTGTGTGTGTGTGTGTGTGTGTGTGTGTGTGTGTGTGTGTGTGTGTGTGGTGTGTGTGGGTGGCTGGCTGGCTGGCTAGCTGGCTGCTGTGTGTGTGTGTGTGTGTGTGTGTGTGTGTGTGTGTAGGTGGGTGGCTGGCTGGCTGGCTGCTGCTGTGT
This sequence comes from Portunus trituberculatus, assembly GCF_017591435.1. Lineage (NCBI taxonomy): Eukaryota > Metazoa > Arthropoda > Malacostraca > Decapoda > Portunidae > Portunus > Portunus trituberculatus. The sequence continues at coordinate 29,023,285 of NC_059300.1, forward strand.
GTGTGTGTGTGTGTGTGTGTGTGTGTGTGTGTGGGTGTGGGTGTGGGTGGGTGGGTAAGTGGGTGGGATGTTGATGTGCTGTACAAACAGCAAGACAGTTAATGTTACCATATAATTTTGTCTCAAATTACTATTACTGTAATTTCATTCTTATTGTGATTGTATCATGTTTCGTTTAAGAGTCGAGCAAGACAGAGATGATAATTATATGGCAATCGTGGCATTACTCTTGTCCTCTTGTGATGACTGGTGGCCCTGTGTGGTGATCGTGGTAGCGATGATAGTAATTGTGGTGGTACTGGTACTGGTGGTGGTGCCGGGCTTGGCCATTCCTTGGGGCCACTCAGCAGGGTCAGCGTGGCCATGTTGGCCAACTGATGCCTTCTCCCCGCCCCGCCCTCAATTTGTCTCCGGTGACGGGATCAAAGGCACCTCCCGGTCGATGCCTACCGCCGCCAGGGGTGGTGGCGCCACCGGTAGGCCTTCTCCAGCCTCACGCCTCACGCCTCACGTCTCGTCCCAGCCGCCAGGGAGGTCGTGGTGGGAGGTCAGTGGTCACTGGCCCGCCTGGTCCACACCTCACCCTCAAAGCACTGAAATATGAGGAATTTCGCATTTTCATATTATGTCGATAATGTATTCCGGCCTGATCATGTGATTATGTAGATCATGCGGCGACAAGGCAGTTAGGAAGGAGAGGCCAGCGTGGGGCGCCCTGCTGTCACCTTGTGTTGGTGTATGTGTGTGTGACAAAACATTATTATTTTTTTTTTTTTAGCAAAAGATAACTGACCGCTGCGTATAATTTTGTTTCAAATGCATGTTTAAGAATTATATCCAAACTCTCTCTCTCTCTCTCTCTCTCTCTCTCTCTCTCTCTCTCTCTCTCTCTCTCTCTCTCTCTCTCTCTCTCTCTCTCTCTCTCTCTCTCTCTCTCTCTCTCTCTCTCTCTCTCTCTCTCTCTCTCTCTCTCTCTCTCTCTCTCTCTCTCTCTCTCTCTCTCTCTCTCCTTTTCCTTGCAATATACTAGGGTTTATTTTTACTATTATGTTTATTCGTGTATTCCATTTCTCTTGAGTTTCATGGTTTGCCTTCCTTTGGTTTTCTTTTTTTCACAGATGTTACTCGTGTTGCTGTACTTTGAATTCACTCTCCTCTCTTTTTCTCTCTTCCTTCTTTTTTCTTTTTTATTTGTTTCGTTGTTTATATTTTTTTTTTTTCTTCTTTTTTCTTTCCCTCGTGTGTTTTTTTATTAATTTTCTTTTTTAGTTCACCTTCTTCATTCATTTCTCTATCGTGTTCCTTTCTTCTCTTTGTTTCCTTTTCCTTCCCCTTTACCTTCATTCACTGCTCACTCGTCTTCTCTTCTCTTCTCTTCCATATCCCTTCAATTGCTCCCTCTCTTCTCCCTCTTTCTCTCATTCTATCTTTCTCTCTCTTTTCTCCTTCTTTCTTTCTTTCTTTCCTTTCCTCCCACTAGTCTTTTCAGTTTTACATCTTCGTCTCGTTCTATTCCTCCATATTTCTTCTTACTCCTCCTCCTCCTCCTCCTCCTCCTCCTCCTCTTTATCTTCATCCTTTCTCCCATTCGGTATACGTATTTGTACCTCCTCCTCCTCCTCCTCCTCCTCCTCCTCCTCCTCCTCCTCCTCCTTCTCCTCCTTTTCTTCTTTTCTTTCTTTCTTATTTGGCTTACTTTGATACTCTACTCTTATTCGTTCCTCTTCTTGTTTGTCTCGTCATTTTGCTACAGCCACTCGTAATAATAATGATAATAATAAAAATGGTAATAATAATGATAAGAATACCCGTTCTTCTTGACTTTTTCCTCCTCCTCCCCTCCTCTTCCTCCTTCTCTTCCTCCTCCTCCTCCTCCTCCTCCTCCTCCTTGTCCTCCTTCTCCTCCAGCACCGTGCCATTCCCGAAGTCATCTTGTTAACCTGCCGTAAAGCATTGTTCGGCGGGGTCGCTCTGGCCTGACACAGAAGAAGAATTTCCCTGAGAGATATTCTACTTCTCTTTTTTTAATTCACTTCTTCCGCCCGACCAAACACTATTATTGGAAATGGTCTGGAGTGCCTCCCTCGCTCCCTCACTCTCGCTGCCCTTCCCCCGCCCCGCTCCGCTCCTCCTGCTCTTGCCATGTCCTCGGCTTAGAATAGATTAAAAGATTACCCTCGTCAGGAGAAGAAGAAGCAAGGTATTTGTAAGGGAAGGAGAGATGGATGGATGGATGGATGGATGGATGAATGAATGGATGAGCGATGCATTAGTAACGAAGAGAGAATGAGAAGAGAGAGGTGAGGTTCAGAGAGAGAGAGAGAGAGAGAGAAAAAGAGGAGATAAATTTTTTTAACATAATTCGATTCCATATAGAACACAAAAAAGGGAAAGATAATGGAAAAAATTCTATGTATTTCTCTCTCTCTCTCTCTCTCTCTCTCTCTCTCTCTCTCTCTCTCTCTCTCTCTCTCTCTCTCTCTCTCTCTCTCTCTCTCTCTCTCTCTCTCTCTCTCTCTCTCTCTCTCTCTGTGAAATTATAAGTTCTAGAAGTTATTATGATACAAATCGCTCCTCTCTCTTCCTTCTTGTCCATCATTATCTTTAAGAGTTTAATGGAGATATCTCTCACTTACCCTCATCCCTTTCCTCCTCCTCCTCCTCCTCCTCCTCCTCCTCCTCCTCCTCCTCCTCCTCCTCCTCCTCCTCCTCCTCTTCATGTATTTTTCTGGGTTTTTTTTTTTTGCTATTTCCTATTTTATTTATCTTTCGTTTTTTTTTTTTTTTTTGCTTCAAAGTTAGTGCCGGTTAAGGGTTGTTAGTCTCTCTCTCTCTCTCTCTCTCTCTCTCTCTCTCTCTCTCTCTCTCTCTCTCTCTCTCTCTCTCTCTCTCTCTCTCTCTCTCTCTCTCTCTCTCTCTCTCTCTCTCTCTCTCTCTCTCTCTCTCTCTCTCTCTCTCTCTCTCTCTCTCTCTCTGCTTTGTATTCGCTGTTGTGCCTACAGTTTTTTTCCCCCTCTTCGTCTTCATTTCCATGTATAATAAAGCAACATACATTAGCATCGCATATCCTTAGTGTTTTGTTTTTCCCCCCCGTCATTTTTTTCCCTTTCGGTTCATTTTCATTCTCTCTGGAATATTGCCAGGTGAAGGAGGCTCTTTTTTTTTCTCCTTCCGTCTCTCTTTCCTTCCTTCCTTCCTTTCCTTCTTCCTTTTTTTGACGGAATTATTTTTTTTTCATTTGCTTTCTTTTTTTTCATTAGTTTCTTTTTGTAGGTTAGGTTAGGTTAGGTTAGATAAGATTAGGTGAGGTTAGATTAGGTTGGGTTAGGTTAAGTTAGGTTAGATTAGGTTAGGTTAGGTTAGATAAGGTTAGGTTAGGTTGGGTTAAGCTAGGTTAGTTAGGTTAGGTTAGGTTAGATTAGGTTGGGTTAGGTTAAGGTTAGGTTAGGTTGGGTTAGGTTAGGTTAGGTTAGGTTAAGTTAGGTTAGATTGAGTTGGGTTAGGTTAGGTTGAGTTGGGTTAGGTTAGATAAGGTTAGGTTAGGTTGGGTTAAGCTAAGTTAGTTAGAGTTAGGTTAGGTTAGGTTAGGTTAGGTTAGGTTAGGTTAAGTTACGTAAGATTAGATTAAGATAGGATAGGTTAGGATCCTTTCTTTCGATTTTGTATTTTCTTTATTGAGTAGAAAGATGCCGTATTTATTTTCTTATGTGGTGTGTGTGTGTGTGTGTGTGTGTGTGTGTGTGTGTGTGTGTGTGTGTGTGTGTGTGTGTGTGTGTGTGTGTGTGTGTGTGTGTGTGTGTGTGTGTGTGTGTGTGTGTGTGTGTGTGTGAATGTGTGTTATTCCAATTTTTCATGTTTTTTTACTTTTTTCCCGTTTTCCTTTCTTTTCTTTTCTTCTAAAGGAAAATATAACTCATTTTCCTGGTTTGCCTTTTTCACTGTTGTTTTTTTAAGGAGAGAATTCACTTTTCTTCATTTTTATTTTTATTTTCTCACTTTTTGTGCAAACGAATGAATTTTTTTTATTTTCTTATTTCTGAGAGAGAGAGAGAGAGAGAGAGAGAGAGAGAGAGAAATTGTAACCTGTACTCTTTCTCTTTTTATATATTTTTCTCTTTTTCACATTGGTGGAGCTTCTTCCCTAAGGCAGAGATTAAGTTATTTTCTCCATGTTTTTCTTTTTCTTTCTTTCCAAGTGTGTTTTGTATCGGGCGTCCGTCGATTATTGCTAAGTAAGGGTGTTGCTGCATTCCCATCACTCCTTCCCTCACCCTCCCGGCGCACCACGGCTCTCGCACCTATTCATTTTCCTCGCCTCCCTCGCACGTAATCTCGCGTCTCCTTATCTCTAATCTTGATAAATCCACGCACGTCCTCTCATATGCATCCTCTTTTTTTCTTTTTCTACTTTTCTTTTTCCCGCTTTTTTTCTTCGTCTTGTTTATTTTTTTCTTTCCTTATTCAGTTTGTATTCACTTTAGTCTTTATCATTAGCTTTCGTCTTCTACCTACTCCTCTACTCTCTTCTTCTCTTCCTCTTCCTCCTCCTCCTCCTCCTCCGCCTCCTCCTCCTCCTCCTCCTCCTCTAATTCGTAGAATCTGTAGAGAGACAGAGACAGCTTCGTTAGGCCCAGTAGGGTTGTTGCTGTCTGTTCCTTCCTTTGTATTTCTTTGTATTCCTCCTCCTCCTCCTCCTTCTCCTCCTCCTCCTCCTCCCTTCATCCTCTTTATTCACCCTCTTTTCCTCTCTTTTTTTCCCTCATTTACTTCAACGTTTTTACCCATTCTCCACTTACTTTGACCTACATTTCCTTTTCTTCCTTCAATCTCCTTATTTTTAGCGTTTCTATTCATTTTCATTCCTTTCAACTACCTTCCATTCATTTCTGTCTTTATAACCACTTCTCTTTTCAATTCTCCTACTCCTCTTTTTCCTCTGGCAGTGTTCATCTGACTTTTCCTTCTCTTCTACTGCCTTGCCTTGCCTTGCCTTGCCTTGCCTTGCCTTGCCTTGCCTTGCCTTGCCTTGCCTTACCTTACCTTTTTTGCCTTGCCTTGCCTTGCCTTGCCTTGCCTTCATGCTCCTCGTCTCCCTCTCACCCACACGTCACCCTCCCTCGTCTCGTGTGATGTTGCCGTTTCTCGCGTCCCCTTCCCCTCGCTCGCTCGCTCCTTTCCCCTCAGGCCGCCTCTTCTCTTAATCATCATCTACTCATGCTTTTATGCCACCCCTTCCCCCTCTCTCTCTCTCTCTCTCTCTCTCTCTCTCTCTCTCTCTCTGGTTGTCACTCTGCTGTTTTCTTTTTCTCGTTCTTGTTCTTTTTGTTCTTGTTCTTCTTGTTCTTTTTGTTGTTCTTTCTCTGAGTTAAGAATGAATTGTTTATTATTTTTTCCTTCGTCTTTTCTTGTCTTTAGTCTTTTTCTTCTTTCTTTTTCTTTTCTTTATCTTTTTCTTCTTCGTCTTCTTCTTTTCACTTTTAGGCTAGTCTTCTTTTTCTCCTTTTTTTCATCTTTCCTCCTACTCCTCTTTCTCCTCCTCCTTCTCCTCCTAAACCTCCTCCTCCTCCTCCTCCTCCTCCTGTACTCTCTTTCCTGCCCTCACCTATTAGCCTATACCTCCCCCTCTCTCACTCCTGTCTTCCCTCCTCCCTTGTAAATCCTCTCTCTCTCTCTCTCTCTCTCTCTCTCTCTCTCTCTCTCTCTCTCTCTCTCTCTCTCTCTCTCTCTCTCTCTCTCTCTCTCTCTCTCTACCAAAATATTATCCAGAAATGCTATGTAACTATTTTTTTTATGTATTTTCCTTTCCTATCAGTCAAAATAGGGGAGTTTTTGAAAGACTGTGTTGTTGTTGTTGTTGTTGTTGTTGTTGTTGGTGGTGGTGGTGGTGGTGGTGGTGGTGGTGGTAATGAGGCAGATTTTTTTTTTGGAAGGGGACTGGGCAGGATTATAAATTATTGTGGAATATTAAAGAAAAATATAATAGATATGGAAATAATTTTTAGTTCTCCACCAGTGCTTTCTCCCCTTCTCCTCCTCCTCCTCCTCCTCCTCCTCCTCCTCTTACCACTCCTGTTATGGCGAGGGTCCAGAGTTGTAAATAATCTTTATTGTTCCGTGTCGTGACCTACCCTCGCTGTGGCCTACTGAGAGGAGCAGGCGAGAGGAGCAGCAGCAGCAGCAGGAGGAGGAGGAAGAGGAAGAAAAGGAGGAGGAGAAGGAGGAGGAGGAGGAGGAGAAGGAGGAGGAGGAGGAGGAGAAGGAAGAAGAAGAAGAGGAGGAGGAGGAGGACGAGGAGGAGAAGAAAGAGGAGGAGGAGGAGGAAAGAGGAGCTGCAGCAAGAGGAGAGGAAAGGAGATGGGCAAGTAAGAGGAGGAGGGAAAGAGAGAAGTGAAAGACGTAGGAGAAAGAGGAAGAGGAAGAAGAACAGTAGGAGGAGGAATTGGTGAAAGAAGAGGAACTGCAGCAAGAGGAAAAAGATGAGGAATAGGAAGAGGAGGAAGAGGAGGAGGAGGAGGAATGACAGTGGAGGTAAATAGGAATAGTTAAAGGAGGAAAATTCTACCTTTGGATAGTGGTGATGGTGGTGGTGGTTGTGGTGGTGGTGGTGGTGGTGGTGGTGGTGGTGGTGGTAGTGGTGGTGGTGGAACAGAGCAGAGAACATCTTTTTGTTGACTTTTGACACCACTTCATTATTCCTCCTCCAATAAGCCACCACCACCACTATCCACTCCTCCTCTCTCTCCATATCACATCCACACATACCCGCCCCCCACACCTTCCTACAAACCCTTTCACACCACACACCACCACATCCCCATCCCTTTCCACCCCAGCAGTGCCCAGTAACCACCATAACTCACTCACCACCACCGACTAACTGTTATAGTGGCCGAGGTGATGTACATTCCCTGCTGGAGGAGGAGGAGAAGGAGGGACGTGAAGGGAAGGGTAGCAAGGAAGCGGGTCCGATCTGCGTCCCTGTCACTTTCTACCTCCCCCAGCAAACCCTCCTCATAGCCTTGGTCGAGTCGAGGAAGTCCATCTCCCTAAAATTAATAACTGGGGTTCCGATGCCCTTGTAAGGTAAACAGATTGGCTGGCGGATGAAGACGCATGGTGCTGGGGTAGGTTGGGAGGGAAGGTAGTGGTTGTGGAGCTAGGAGGTGGATGGGGTGGTTAGAGTGGTGAAACAGGAGGCAAGGAGGAGTGGAGGGGAGAAGGGTGATGTTTGTGGCCCTGTAGGAAGGCGAAAGGGGTGTGTGGTGATGGGAGACGATGAGAAAAACAAGGGAGGAGTTTAGAGAATGATTTAGAGCTGTCATACTGGGGAAGAGGCGTGTGTGTGTGTGTGTGTGTGAAAAGTTAGGGAGAAAGGATCGGTGTATGTGAATCTGAAGTAAGGGAAAGGGGTGTGTGCAGATACAGAGGATACAGGGAACAAGGACTAAATAAGGGACACAAGATGAAGGACGCCACTGAGAGTAGATTGAAGTAAACTATAAAAAGACTCACTGGCCAGTCCTCGAAGCGTCCCCACACCATCATCCCCCTATACCGTGTGCAAGTAATTATATAAAAGCCAGCAGAGAAACAGGGAGGGAGGGAGGAAGGGGGGTATGGGAAGGTAGAGGTAGGCACAGGGAGGGATAAGAGATCGCCCAACCCACTTAAGGGCTTAGTAAAGTTTCCGCGTGGTGTTTAGAAGGTTGTGTCACAGTGGCCGTCGTCGTCATACAGGAGGTTAAAAAGTTGCCTTCCTCTCCTCCTCCTGAGTATGTGTTGTCGTTACCTGCCCGGGGCCACTTCCGTCCACCACTCCACGCCTCCCCGCCACTCCACCTAAATGCATTTGTCTAGACTTTATCTGAATTTATTGCTATCGCGCGGCAACTTCAAGAGACACGGTGGCATCTCCGCTGTAGGTACTCGTGGCGCCTCCTGGACTTCCCCTGCAGGCTCATCCTCTTCCTCCTCCATTACTTCTTCTTCTTCTTCGTGTTCTTCCTCCTCTTTCCCTAACCGCCCCACCCCCCACCAAGCAGCAGCAGCAGCAGAGAAATGTTGCCGGCCAGGGGAGAGAGGTCGTTCGTTTCCTCCGGCCTCCCTCTTAAGTTTACGATAATCACATTGTGTCGGACAAAGAAGTGAAAGCGTGGATTTATGTAATGGCTTGAAATGGAGGAGTGGAGAACGGGAAAAAATAATCATAAAAAAATCGGAAGAATCTTAACCTATAATAGCAATGTTATATATATACTCTTCCCCCAACTGAGATTTTTTTAATAGGAAAGTTTTACAGTTCTTCCTTTTACCGCTTTACTGAACAAATAAATCAGAAAATCAGGTACTTGTTATTTTTTTGGTGTTTTAGTAAGTGTGTGAAGTATTATGCAGGTGAGGTGGAGAGGGAATATTGGTGGAGAAGGAGGTGGAGGAGGAGGAGGAAGAGGAGGAGGAGTAGTACTGGTGGAGAAGGAGGTGGAGGAGGAAAAGGAAGGAAGAGCAGCAGGTGTACCAGAGTTTCGTCTCGGGTCAGTTTTCGTTCACCTGTGTATGTTTGGGCACCTGTATACTCATTTTTATATAGCTTCCGAGACACACACACACACACACACACACACACACACACACACACACACACTGCAGTAAGTTCTCAAGAGCTAGAAATGTTCAAGAAACGTTCACCAGTGCAGTCTCTCTACCCTTTCGTGTGTGTGTGTGTGTGTGTGTGTGTGTGTGTGTGTGTGTGTGTGTGTGTGTGTGTGTGTGTGTGTGTGTGTGTGTGTGTGTGTGTGTGTGTGTGTGTGTGTGTGTGTGTGTGTGTGTGTGTGTGTGTGTGTGTGTGTGTGTGTGTGTGTGTGTGTGTGCGTGTGATAGTGTTGTCTTCTAGCCAATACTCTCCTCGGAATCTATTACTATTATTGACGTACACTAAGCTACCTTCGGCAAATTTCACCATAAACTGTGCTAACTTGTGAGACACTCATTGGATTTTCTAATAATCTACCACTAGTTCCAGTAATGTTTCTCATCCCTGTAGTTACAAGTGTCAACAGGTAATTAGTTAGTCACCTGTGATGTTGCTAAAATTGACTGGACGGCTGACGCAGGAGAAGGTAAGGGAGAATGGCCTGGCCCTGGTCCTACCCTGGCCTGGTACTGGTATGGCCCTGGCTCTGGTACGGCCGCCATTACACCCATAAACTAACTTACAATAGCCATAATTTAGCTTAAGACATCTGATAACTAAGAATTGGTAATGATAAAGAAATAAATCATAAGTAAATTCTTGAGTAATGACTATTAAGTGTAAGTTGAGTACTGCATGGAAGCATGAGTGGCCTTCTGTTGGCTCTCTCGCATGTTTGATTGTAGCTTTAAATGAAATATGTTTCATCAATATTTGTCCCTCCCACCTTCCCTCTCCCCCTCCCCCAACCCCCTTTTTTCACCTCCAATGCATGGGTGCACTTCTCAACACACCCACCCCGTCCCCAGAGAGCACCCCACTCCCTCACCCAATAACCCCCTCTCTTCCCCTAGCAGTGCCCTCCCACCCTTCCCAACACAGAGCCTGACCTCCTCTCCCCGTCCCCACCACAGCACTCATCACTTTAGAACACAAATAATCAATTCCTGTTCTCTCCCCAACACATCTCATCCCAGCACACCACTACCCCACCACCCCACCGGCCCACCCCTCACCCCATACCCAACACCACTCAGCCATCACCCTTCCCCATACAGTACCACCCCTTCACCTCCTCCCTAATGTTAGTAACCCAGTGAGCAGCCCCGGTCAGAGCACACCCCACACCCCCACACCCCAATACCCCATACAAGTCACCCCCGCCCCGAGAACTTAGCGAGATTTTAGTCTTGTTTCTCCTCGTCGTTTTTCTTTTCTTCTTCAGTTTTTTTTTTTTTCTTCTTTTTTTATGGTTATTGTGTTTCCTCTCGCCTCCTGCTCTGCTTTGCTCTGCTGAATCTGTCTTCACCATGTACTCCTCCCTCCTCCTCCTCCTCCTCCTCCTCCTCTTCCTCCTCCTCCTCCTCCTGTCCTTCAGTCATTTGCACAATGCTATCTCTCTCTCTCTCTCTCTCTCTCTCTCTCTCTCTCTCTCTCTAAGCCATTTCTCGATCCCTTTCTCAAAATACTTCGTTTATTTTTCACATTTATCATTACTTTTTAATCTTTTATCCCTCTGCTGTCCATGCCTTGCTCTGCTCTCAAGTCTGGCCTTTTTTTTCTCCTCTCTTATTAAATGGAAGACCCTTTTTTTTCTCTCTCACTCTTTGTTTTTCCTCCTTCCATGTTATTTGAGGATTCACAGTCAGCCTTCTTTACGTTCCGTCTGGCGAGTTAGACCCTCAATAGATTCCGAAACTTCTTACGAGATAAACTTCCCCGAAACAGGTGACCTCTCCCTCTCTCTCTCTCTCTCTCTCTCTCTCTCTCTCTCTCTCTCTCTCTCTCTCTCTCTCTCTCTCTCTCTCTTCTCTCTCTTTTTTCCCCCTGACTCTCCCGGACCTTCACTGAGATCTCTGTCACCCTGGAATCTTGATTTGAAGAACCCCCATCACCTGGTCCCTTCTTTCCTCCCTCTCACTGGTGTTCTCGTAGCTTCCCTCGAGTCCTGTGTTCCCTTCACGTTCTGGAAATAGTTTGAATCTCTTATTTGCTCGCGACACAAAAAGAGAAAGCGTACACAAAGCGATAGTCTCAGTAAACGGGGACCAGATTTCCACCTTAATGTCCGCCCGTCTTCCTTCACCAGACACAGGACGAGGAAAGAATTAAAGTCTCCCTCTGTTTCTCTGTCTGTCTCTGTCTCTGTTTCTGCTCTGTCGTGTCCTAAGAATGTACTGTTTGTTTTGTAATGCGGCAGAGAATGATCATTTCACGTTTTGATTTTTGAAAAACCGGAATCTTTGCTTGCTCTAAATAAATAAAGTGAAAAAGAACGTCCGTTTTTTTGTCTGTTCATTCTTGTTAGTTTATCTTTGTTTATCTATCTTGTTTATCTTTGTCATGTGGCAGAGATTCACCGCATATTTCTTGATTAACTTGCGGAAGTAAAGTGCTTGTTTTCAACGAAGGGGTGCTTTGTTGCCTCTCATTCTCGTTAGTCTCCTCTCCCTCATTTCACACCACGTAGTAGGCGTCAGGAAAGAAGGTCCCGCGGCCGCCCCTCTCACTCTGCCTTCTGCCCTGTCGCTGGTGCTCTTGTCTCTGTCTCGCTCCTCACACTGCCCAAAGGCTTCATCTAGGGCTTAGGGTTGTCTGCTCATCACGCCACACATTCCCTCCACCCCCTACACCCTTCCCTCCCTCCCTCCCTCCCTCCCACCCTCCAGCCTTCCCTACGAGCATACTAACGTCGTACCCTCTTCTTCGCTCTTTCCAGACGACATTCCTGATTTCTACGATGATTACATGAGTGATGACAATAACGCTTATCTCAATGGTAAGTGGCTGTTCTCACTTGTGTACTTACATACATAGAAGGCCGCCGCGACACTCCTTGGAGGCTGCTCAAGACCTTTCGGCTTTGTACACTTTTTCCAATCACTTTGTCTCTGGGCTGAGTCATCGTGTTGATGTGCTGATGGCAGGGGCCGCTACTCGCCCTCCCCTCTCCCCGCTGCCTTGGTTCTAATAACTCGAGGATGTAATAACTTGAAAGGTTCTGAGCCATCAAAGAGTCAAGACAGTGAGTTAAGTGACGTGTGTGGACGACGAGGGCAGCAGCGCTGACGTCACGGGAGAAGCGTGCCGCTGCCCGGGCGACGCTGCGTGACCAGTGTAGCGGAAATGTCGGCTGCCGCTGTTTTATGAGGCGAGGAATTCCCAGCCTCGCCCCGCCACCGCAGTTTTGCCTCACGTCCCTCACAGCACAGCCCGTCACATCGCCAGCACTTTGTTGTCAGGTGCTGCCCCGCCTTGACATGCATCACCGACCTGCTGCCCCACCTCGCCCCCTTCTTACCCCCGCCACGACTCTTCCCGCCCCTTTTTGCTTCCCTCCCCTCTGCTACACCTTCCCTCCCTCACTTATCTCCCTGTGTCTTCCTCCTCACCTGCGTTACTCGTATCTTCACCCCGCTGCATCTCTTCCCCTTTCTTCTTCTTCCCCGTCCTAACTTTCATCTTTACACCTCGACTCGCCACCTTCGCGCCCCGCCACGATACATCTTGCCCCGCTCACCCCAGCCCCACCTGCCCCACCCTCCCAAAACTCGCGAAGCTCTGCACAAAATTCCAGAAGCGCGCGAGGAACTTTGGCTGATGTACGGGATAACTCTTGTTGTTTCTTAATCGTAAATTTTGTCCCAGAGGATCCTTGTTTATTATCGAGCCCAGCAAATAAATAAAGGCAAGCCGCGCATTTAAAATTTGTGTGGCGGCAGCGGCGGGGAGGAGTCTTGTCTGCTTTGCTTTGCTTCCCCTCGCCTCGCTGCTAACCCGGCGCGGCGCTGAGTCTCTCTAGCTCTTAACCGGATCGCAGCTCTTCCCTTTAAAGCCCAAATGCTAAAAAAAAATGTATAAATAGATCAGAAAAAGTGTCTTAAGCAGCATCCAGGAGTTACTGAAATCGAAAATAAAGATAATGGTAATAAATTTCTAGATTTAATTTATGAATAACACCACTGCAGAATATTATGAACTTAGATATTCTTATTCCTTCATTGCTCCGAGTAGTAGTCTTCTGTCTTTCCTTTCCCCTTCCTGTCCCGAGCCCTCTTCTTGGTGCTCCTCAAGACTAAGTAAGGCCCGTCTTATGAAACGCTTCACGCTCCCACCACGACTGTTTTCAAAGGCCACGGAGATGACTAGCCGGATCACCAATACTGTTTCTCATGTTTATAATGTAAATAAAGTAAAAATCTCGTTAATATTACACTATAACCATAAAAAACACAATAGAAAACCCGAGTCATATCAGCTGGAGCCTTTGGAAACAATATATAACGGAGGTGTTTCAGAATGCAGGCCTGAGAGTCACCAGTGTGTGTGTAAAGTGTTGATGGGGCCGCCACCCACCTGCCCGAGCCCGCTGTCTCCCTGTGTGCCTGGAGTGTGGCCCGAGACTTGCCCTTCCCTTGCCCTGCCTCGGTGTGGTGTCCCTGTCTCCCTCTCTGCTTGTTGGTGTGTTGCTCGTGGTGTTGACTTAGGGGGCCGCCAACAGACTCACTGAAAGAAGAGTTATCTGCTTACCTGCTTGCTTACAAATGTCGATAATCCATTGAATCTATTGCCGCTGTCCAGGGCAGGTAAATTCATGTTCGATTCCCGCTGGACGTAAGGACATTATTAGGTTGACGGATAAGGTAGCATTACCAGCATTTCCTCGCTATCATGCACTCCTTCCCATTTCTTCCTGCTCCTTATCTTGTCATTTTTGTGCAGTAATCAATGCCACTTTTTTGCGTTGTAATGAACCGGAAAAGTACTTAGTCACTATAATGCAACACTTCCTACTTAATGGCTTATATTTTCTTTTTTATTCTGTCATCTTTTGCAGTAATCAATATCTCCGTTTTCTTTTTTACTTTTTTTTTTCTTAGGGTTGTAATCAATGGGTTATTTACACTTGATAGCCACTCCTTCCTTTACGCCACTCGGTGAAAATAAGGGGAAAAAATATGATATTCGTCCACCAACTATCACCAGGGAGAAACACGACCACCAAACCCAACAAGTGATTTAATTAGTCCACACGCACCAGAATCACCCAGAAAAAAAGGGGGAAAAATGTAAATAAAATAAAACTTTCTCTTGCCCTTTCCTCCCGCTAGAACGCATTATGTAACGCACCACACCATTCGATACTCGTCTCTAGGTAATTATCGACCAATTAGTCAAACTTCCATAATTGTCAGACTTCTCGGGACGGACCATTACTCAAAACTTGCAGAGACATTCCGGAAGACCTGCGCCACATAACTCACCGCGCACGCACTCCTTATAATACTTACCGCCCTTGTGTGTGTGTGTGTGTGTGTGTGTGTGTGTGTGTGTGTGTGTGTGTGTGTGTGCAGGATTTCAAGTCTAACTCCTACATGTTCCTGCCTCCCTACCTATTTTTCTTTTGTTTTGTTCGTGTATGTGACTTTAAATTAATGAATAAATGTCCCTTGCCTCTTTATTCAACTCATTCTAAGCGTCAACATTTTTATTTTTGAAGGCTAAATATCTTAAAAACTACTAGATATCGTGTGTGTGTGTGTGTGTGTGTGTGTGTGTGTGTGTGTGTGTGTGTGTGTGTGTGTGTGTGTGTGTGTGTGTGTGTGTGTGTGTGTGTGCGTGCAGGGTTCGGGGGGATTGAAGGACGAGTGTTAGGCGAGGCGAGGCAAACACTCACAGCGCGAGGGAAGGGGAGAAGATACGCACGCCTTCCTACCACGACACAAAATTCAAGATAGTGAAGCTGCGCCGGGGACACACAGAGAAAATAGTCCAGAGAATGACACAAAACAAATGACTTACGCTGCGGCGCCTCGAGGATCTGGCAGTGTCTCAATCAAATCCATCGGCCACACTTGATCCATCCCGCTGGTCAGCGCAGGACAGATGGCGCTGGCCGGGTATCGAAGCGACAATGGATAAAAGATTTTTTTTATTTATGCAAGAGGGGAAGCTGGCCAAGGGCAAAAAAATAAATAAAAAGGCCCACTTAATTGCCAGTTCCCTTAAAGATAAGTAGAGTTGTCTTGAAACCTCCCTCTTAAAAGAAGTCAAGTCGTAGGAAGAGGGAAATAGAGAAGTAGGCAGGGAGTTCCAGAGTTTACCAAAGAAAGGTATGAATGATTGAGAGTACCGGTTAAATCTTACATTAGGGAACTGGACAAAATACGGGTGAGAGGAAGAAGAAAGCCTTGTGCAGCGAGGCTCAGTGATGTACAGGAAAGAGTTCGATTTTTTTTATAGGACATACCAACAACGTATAAAAAAAAATAGAGGGTGATCAGCCATTTTATATTGAATTAAGTCAGTGTTTTTACCGCGAGAGCCACTTCAGTTGGGATTACCTGGCGAGTACTGGCAGTGGAGTGTGGTGGGTGTGGATGCTAGCTGGTGCTGAAAGGTGCTGGACGTAAATTTGACTGGTTTCGGATGTAGATGCTGCCTGGACGCTAAAGAGTGCTGGGTGTGGTTGCTGACTGGTGCTGGAGGGTGCAAGCTGTAACGGGTGCTGTTTGTGGGTGCTAGTTACTAAATCTGTCGGGTGTTGGCTGTTATACTGACTGGTGCTGGCGGGTGCTGCGGGGCTCGGCGGGGCCTGGCTGGGGTTGGCGGGTCGGTGGGGCGCGGCAGCCATCTTGGTAATGGTCGCTTTCTTCCTGCGCGTTTGTCCTGGATGTTTGATCTCGAGATTAGTTTGCGTGTCTCGTTAATACTTCATGAGGCGCCCGTCGGCTCCTTTACTCTCCTATTGATGGTTTTTTGTATGAATTCAACTTTCAAGTGCAAGTTCAATGGAGTATGTAGCATTGAATTAAGAAAAATAGATAACCAACTCCACGGCTGAGTGGGGAAAAAAGCGGCGGTATACATGAATCGTCTTTAGCGTCATACATTTGGTAGTTCCTGCTAATAAATCTTTAGGCGAGTGTCTTTTGTTTGAGCTCCAGAATTATTAACTTGCCCCTTCCCAGACAAATGAAAAGCACATAATGAGTGTTTGTAATCACTCCAGAAGAAGAAGAAAAATTATGAACGAGTGAAAGACAATGTAAAAATACAAAACAGAGAATGTAGTTTGTTCTTGGAGGCGGCGGCGCGGCTGACGACTCGGAGGGTGGGGCTGAAGGAGACACTGAAGGTGGTGATGGTGGTAGTGGTGGCAGTGCAGGGTGATGATAACTAACGAATATGATTAAACTATGTGAAGGATTACTGTGTTGCATGTGGCGGCTGTAGGCTGAGGTGTGGCACTTGTGATGTTTGTCTAGTGCTCTAAAAAAATGAATAAACAAATCAAATAAATGAATGAATAAAAATAGGACTAAAATAAAACAATACATAATTAATTCCCTTTACTTATTACGAATCCTGTGTTAACCTAGCAGAAATCTGAGCTACTGGGAAAATAGAATATGCTAAATAGAAAAGAGTAGGATAGAAAAAAAATTAAAAAAGAAATATAACTGATTTCATAGGAGTGGATGGCTGGCGCTAAACTGTCCGACATGTTTATAAAAATTTCGTCTTCATCATCTCGCGTCTCTCACTTTAGACTGAACAGTGTAGCTCAGTGTAGCCAGTCTCTTAAAATTCCTGAAGTTTTCTGGTGTTTGTTCTTTCCTTGTGTTCATTTGTGTTCCTTTGTGACTTAGTGTTGTACCGGAAAGAGTTCAAATTTTTATAGGACATACCAACAACGTTAAAAAAATGGAGGGTGATCAGCCATTTTATATTGAAATTTACGATACACGCAAGAGTCTGTTATCTCTATACAACGTTTTGTTATAAAAGAGAGAAAAAAAGTAAGCTATTCTCTGCCTGAAGGCGTATCTGTCTCAGGATCTCGCTAGCAACGCCCTTCCTCCTTGCTGGTGATGTGGTGGTGTTGGTGATGGTAGTGGTGGTGATGGTGGCGGTGGCGGTGGTGGTGGATGAGACCCTCTGCCTCCCCTTGACATCGCCGGCCATTACACGCAGCGTTGCATGTACGTAAGCTGGATATCACATTTTACGGGGCCAACACAATATGTACTTTAGTATTTTTTATTACAGTACACGCACGCGTCTATCTCAGGGCATCAGTTACATCCGAACAAGATAATTATAGTGCGTTAAAATTTAGGGGGTGATCATTAGTTGTTATGCCATGATGGGTGCATTGTTAGGCGCGTGTTTTGTGAAATGTTTATGTGCAGGTGGACATTTTTACTGCGAAAACAAAAATGTTGGGCGTTCGTTGATAACAAGCAGCAAGCAACACTCACGTCAGCGCGTCCCGGCAAGTGTTTCAGGCACGTCGAGTGATCCTTCAAAACAAACTTTGCAGCCAAAAATTTCTCTGTCGCGTTTCACTCTCGCTGCATAAACAAGATATGATATTATATTACTGCTGCAAATATTCCCGCAAATCCTTCCTTGACGTACCGAGTAAAATAAGAGAAACACTGATGCATGTAAAGTGACAACACACTCACACACACACACACACACACACACACACACACACACACACACACACACACACACACACACACACACACACACACACACACACACACACACACACACAGAGAGAGAGAGAGAGAGAGAGAGAGAGAGAGAGAGAGAGAGAGAACCATATAGTGTCTGCACATCAAGAGAAAAAAAAGCGTTAAGTAAAAACCACAAAGAATAAACCAATGGATGAGTAAATAAACAAACAATTCTCTATTCCCGGAAGGCACCACAGAGCCCGGCCTTCCCTCGCATCACTCATTAGGCAGACCGGAAAAAAATCATGCTGAAGGGAAGTCACGGCTACTGATTAACAGAGACGGCAGGTGAGGGGCAGGTGGACGTGGGGCGTGCGAAGTTAGCAGACGCCGACACTCCACACGCCTTGCCGCCCACACTGTCGTCCACCACCACACGCCTTCCCGCAGAGAGAGAGAGAAAGGGGGGAGGCGGTGAGGGTATTCAGTATGATTTATAGAATATTTAAAAGGCAAAGTTTCGAAATAATGAATTACACCAACCATGATTCTCAATATTATGGAATTAATACGTATATATACAGATGCAAGAAAGAAAGGAGAAAGAAGATGAAAAGGAGAAGAAGATCAAGAACATTAATAAAACAATAAAAAAACTAAGGATAACATAAGAAGTTAATTAGGAAATAAACTCATTAAGAAAACAGGAAGTAAATTAATTAGCATGTCTCCTTTTCCTTCCCTCATTCCTCCTCTTGCTTCCTTCTATCATTCCTTTCCTTCCTTCCTTCCCCTTCTTTCTTTCCTTCCCTCCTTCCTTCCTGCATCAATCCTTCCTCTCTCTTCCTTCATTCCTTCATCCTGAGTGAGCTACTTACACATGTTTCTCATCCATTTATTCACTGAAGCACTCATCGTTAATTCATAAGCACAATATTTACTGCCACTAAGTCACCACAAAGTAGAATCCAAGCCATCGTCTTCCATCCTTCCACCCACACTCCACTTCCGCACCTTACCCTTTCACTACCACCTTCGTCCATCCACTACTCGACCCTTCTGCCTCCACTCTCTATCCACCCCTCCCTTTTCATTCATTATCTTCATCCTTAGACCCGACCATCTAAGTATGCTTTTATTTTCCATCATCTCCACTATACTCCACCGCCTCCACCTGCCAGCGCCATCAGTTCCACACGACCACTACGAATGATTTACTGTAAAGCAACAAAACAACATGAACTGCAAAGACTAATATCGCTATCGTTACTGCCGTACACACACACACAAACACACACACACGCTACTCTCTCTCTCTCTCTCTCTCTCTCTCTCTCTCTCTCTCTCTCTCTCTCTGGTAAACAAACAGAGACCATAAAACGCTAGCTAAACACAACAAGCATCACGACACTACAAGATAGAAAACAAACAGCACGCAAAGAAGAAAGGAAGGGAAGGAAAATACACACACACACACAAAAAAAAACATGATCCACCCTGATAACAACTGGTGTGTGTGTGTGTGTGTGTGTGTGTGTGTGTGTGTGTGTGTGTGTGTGTGTGTGTGTGTGTGTGTGTGTGTGTGTTACTGGTTCGCAACGCTATTTCAAAACACTTCATTTCATTAACGCTTCCTTGTCACTTTACTGAACGATAGATGGTGAGAGAGAGAGAGAGAGAGAGAGAGAGAGAGAGAGAGAGAGAGAATTTGAATAGGGGGCTTGAACAGTGTATACAAGGGAATGTCATGCAACCGTAGAGCCATAGTGATATTTATCCATTTATCTATCTATTTATCTATTTATCTGTTTATCTATTCTATAATCTCACTGAAAATTTATGTTCTTGTGAGATGAGCGAAAGGATGCGAGTTTGGAGTGAGATTAGTGTGGTGATGTGTGTACTAACTCTTCTCAGCGGTGGATAGGCGTGTGTAATGGGCTCTCTCTCTCTCTCTCTCTCTCTCTCTCTCTCTCTCTCTCTCTCTCTCTCTCTCTCTCTCTCTCTCTCTCTCTCTCTCCGTTTACCTTGCATGGTCAGGCTCTTTGTCTTTCCGGTTTCTTTTGTTTTCTCTTCTCCTCCTCCTCCTCCTCCTCCTCCTCCTCCTCCTTGTTCGGTTTGGTTTTCCATCTCACTCTTCTGGCTTCTTTTGGTTATTCTCCTGTTTGTTCTTTCCCCTTGTTTCGTTTCACTTCTTCCTTTTTATATTTTTTTTCCTCTCTCTCTCTCTTTGCATGCACCTTTGTATTTCTTTCCTCTTCTTTTCGTGAGTGTGATGCGTTTGTTGTTACTGGCTTTGCTCTTATTCTTCTTAATATTCATCTTTTTTTTTTTTCATTTTTTTCCGTTTCTCTTTTTTTCGCTTTTTCTTTTTCTTTTTTCTTTTTTGTTGCTTTTTTTCTTCTTTCTTTCTTTTATCTCTTTTAGTTCCTTTCTTTTACGCTTTTTTTCTTTTCTTATTTCTTCATTGTTTTTTTTCTTATTATTTCTCCTCCTCCTCCTCCTCCTCCTCCTCCTCTTCTTCTTCTTCTTCTTCTTCTTCTTCTTCTTCTTCTTCTTCTTCTTCTTCTTCTTCTTCTTCTTCTTCTTCTTCTTCTTCTCCCTCCTATAAAAACTAAAATTACAGATTGTCATTAATTGAAAGCTCACAAATTTTAAAGAAAGCTATAAATACCTTCAGACAAATAGAGAGAAGAAATAGCAGGGATGAACTGCATTTGCTCGTATGATATTTGTGGATTTTTTTTTTGTGTGTGTGTGTGTGTGTGTGTGTGTGTGTGTGTGTGTGTGTGTGTGTGTGTAAGGGGTGCAGAGTTGAAAGCTCATTAATTTGCTGTTTGCCGTCTAAAATAAGATAAATAGCGAGACTATATATAGGAACATTCAAATCGGTGCTCTATTTAGCTATGAAATATTTCAGTGTGTGCAATTATAGCTTATCATTTAGTACCGGAGTAGGTTACAGTATACTCAACATATGCACTTCAATAGATACTGACGCATGGAAGTACTCATATGTAACAACCCTTTCCTTATATTTCCCCTATTTCATCCATATATCATGTGTAAAAATCAGCATAATGTAACACGTGATCTAGTAAAGATTTATAGCTATTAGTAAGTCTGCAATATATCTGATCTCTTTAGGTGACAAGAGCATAATACCAAGGCTGGCTGAGTAAAGGCGCCCATCTATCAGCGGTAACTTAGGGGAATGTTACACTAAATTCAATAAAGATATACGTATACCCACCAATAAGTC
Organism: Portunus trituberculatus; assembly: GCF_017591435.1. Classification (NCBI taxonomy): domain Eukaryota; kingdom Metazoa; phylum Arthropoda; class Malacostraca; order Decapoda; family Portunidae; genus Portunus; species Portunus trituberculatus. Next base: position 29,043,707 of record NC_059300.1, read on the forward strand.
TCAGTATTTCCAGCCTCTTTAGATGACAGGAGCATAATGAATACGGTAAAGGGGTCCATCCATCAATGAGACTTAGGAGCATATTACACTAAGTTCAGTAATGATGTATGGTTAATAATATGTACTCAATTCTCCTGATCTCTTTTTAAATGACAAGAGCATAACATTAAGGCAGCTAGAGTAAAGGTGCCGATCCATCACTATGAGCTTATGAATTTTTTACATTAAATTCAGTAAAGATACATTGCCATCACTATGTACTGAATATATGATCCTTTAAAGTGGCAAGCGTATAACATTGAAGCCTCTGTACACAAACACATGGTTCTCTCACCACGTCTGTTTTGAAAGGCCAAGGGGATGATGGTCAGGCGTGGTCTTACGAATGCTCTTACTACTCATAGCGCAAAGTCCTTGTTGAAATATCATTACAGTTATGAGAAATACCATTGAAGCTTCCAACTATCCTCACTAGAGCTTGACAAGTGGAGATGCGTCGATAACGTTTGAGTGTACAGAAACTTTCTTTCTGTAATATGATATGGAATTTTTTGTTTTATCTTACTTCCGTGCACTCATTTTTATATTACATTGTTTGTTGTTTTGTGTTTTGATTTTTTAGGCCTTATATTTATCAATAAGAAATTAGTTTTCATTACCATTAACACCAAGGAGAGAGAGAGAGAGAGAGAGAGAGAGAAAGGTCTCTATTAAGAGCATTAACGTATCCTGTTCAGACAATAATGGATAAAAAATGATACCCACAAAAGAAAGAGACGGCAAATATTAACGCTGAAGGGAAAGAAAGACGCAAGACACAACAACACTGACTGAGGAGAAACATTCCAGCTGCTTGAATAACAACTACGAACGCTAATCTCCCCCTCGTTGAGACTCATATAGATAAAACACCACCATAACTCGGAAAAGAAGCGATATCAGATGCGAGTTTGATGAATGGACACAGTAACGCCATAACTCTGATGAAGAAAAGTCTCATATACTGCGACATATATGGACAAAATAACACAATAACTTGGATAGACGATAAAGATTTACTCAGATGGCGAAGACGCGGCGATAACTCAGAGAGAGAAAAAAAGGAGACATCAGTTATCATAGTATTATTGAGAGAGAGAGAGAGAGAGAGAGAGAGAGAGAGAGAGAGAGAGAGAGAGAGAGAGAGAGGAAGACGTGAAGAGACTAAAAATAGAGTCCACAAATATTAACATACCCGTCATTGAGACAGATAAGGTTCCGAAATAGATAAAATAAAACAACACTAGATATGATAGTCCAGAAGAGAGAGAGAGAGAGAGAGAGAGAGAGAGAGAGAGAGAGAGAGAGAGAGAGAGGGGAAGAGGAAAATACATTGGATAAATCACCTAGTAAAAGAATAAGACTAGGAAAGCAAAAATAAAACGAAATTCACAAACATTAGCCTACCATCCACTCACACACAATTAAAGCACCACAAAATACAAATAGACTCGAGATGTGATAGTCCAGAGAGGAAAGAAAGACCCAGGAGGACGCAAGGCACCACATAACACGAGGCTGAATAGGAGGAGTTTTTCCCTTCACATCTCCTTCCACATTTTTCCTCCTCGTCGTGATGGAGCACTCCGGGACCTTACGAAGGGGAGGTGGGGGATAGGGACTGGGCTGTTAGGTGGGGGGGGGAAAGCCTCCTGGTGTATCTGTTTTATATTCCGGCGGCAATTATTCTCAGCTTGTATAATAGCTGTCACCGCTCTTGTGGCACGTGTGAAAATGTCTGGCGGGCGGAGGGGCGGCGAGGCGGACGGCTGAAGAAAACGAGAAGGCAGTGGAGGGTTGAGAGGGCCGAGGCATGTAGGCCTAAAGAAGAGTAAGGACCTGAGATTGAGACGTTGGGGTATGCAATAAGAGAAGATTATAAGACGCTCGTACTATGATTAAGGAACATGCAAATAGGAAAGGGAATCATAAGACTACCGAGACGTAAGAATTAGGAAATTATATACTCCTTCAATACTGGGGCACATTTTTATCTTGAGATGTGTGTACAATTATACTATTTCATTTACATTAGGAAGGGTCTATGGAGGTCAGAAGATTAATGGCCACAGTCTTCACTATTTTAATCCCCCACATAAGTTTCTGAAGCTGTATAAAATCACCAAATAGTAAGCAGAATGAATATGAAAATGTGTCATGGTATTCAAGGGGGTAATAAAACACACTAACACGCAAATTAGAAAGAAAAGTATATATGTAGAATGACAGAAAGAAGAAAAAGTGATAACAAGACTGCTTACACCCTGGAATACGCACTGAGATCCCTGCCTGCTTCTGTGTTTCCTCCTACCTATGATTTAAACACTTTCAGGAGGAAGGTTTCAACACACTCCTTGTAATTCTGACTGTCATCTTTAGGAACCTGCAGTGGGCGTTTCTTTCTATCTTTTCCATGACCAGAAAGTCTAGTTCAGAGAGAGAGAGAGAGAGAGAGAGAGAAGAGTGGGAGTAGAGATGGCGAGGAGGAACATAGTATTTTGTACTGGGTGATTACACACTGAGGACGAGCTAAGAAATTCGATGAGGCGTGAGTACAATCTTCGAGAATACACACAGCAGGAATAAGAGTGCAGGCAAATGTGAGAACTAAGCTGTCTGGATGGCGATAAAAGAAGGAAATTTCTTTATACCAAGTTAACATGAGAGAGAGAGAGAGAGAGAGAGAGAGAGAGAGAGAGAGAGAGTGGTTATAATGTTAAAATGTTGAGTAATAACGCAAAGCAAAGTGATGTAAATAGTAGCAGAAAGCTGATAATACCGTCATGAAGTGATGGTAATAGTATAAGTAGTAATAGTAGTAGTAGTACTAGTAGTAGTAGTAGAATTAGTGGTAGCAGTAACCGTGGCATCAAAAATAACGTTAAAATATAGGCTTAATAAAAAACTAAAGAAATTATGATGATACCAGAAAAGCAACATTACGTTTTGAACTTGAACGTGTGTTAGTATGTGCGTGCGTGCGTTTCTGGAAGCCGGGAACACGTGAACTGGAACTTTATGGGCGTGAGAGGAATGGCGCAGGGAATGACGGAGTGCTTGGCGGCGTCCTGGCGGCCAGGGCACGCCACGCACGGCACCGCCACCCCCGGGGACTGCCGCGTCGGGAGCACTCTGGCAATCACTCATTGGGAAACTTGGCCATACCTCCCCAACACTAACTCTCACTCTCGTATACGCCATACATACGTACATACACACTTACATATATACACACATACATTTATGCATACATACGTCTGTACAATTGCTTCATACTCGTGTGTGTGTGTGTGTGTGTGTGTGTGTGTGTGTGTGTGTGTGTGTGTGTGTGTGTGTGTGTGTGTGTGAGTCTGTCTTTCTGTATGTCTGTCTGTCTGTCTGTCTGTCTGTTTGTCTGTCTGTCTGTCTGTGTGTTGTTTGCCTTCCTTCCTTCCTTCCTTCCTTCCTTCCTTCCTTCCTTTCTTCCTTTATTCATTCATTCATTCATATTTTCATTTTTATCCTCATCAAAACTATTATAAAATAGCTTCAAATATATTATGGTGGTAAAGGTACTGGTAGTAGTAGTAGTAGTAGTAGTAGTAGTAGTAGTAGCAATAGTAATAAAGTCTAATCCTTCTCGACTAATCCATATTTACTGAGGATCATTCAAAAATAGAAACAAAATCGCAAAGTTTTCTTGAAGAGAAGAGAAAAAAAACAGGAGGGAGAGGAGGAATAGAAGAAATAAACGGAATAAAGAATAAGAGAGAGAGAGAGAGAGAGAGAGAGAGAGAGAGAGAGAGAGAGAGAGAGAGAAAAAAAAAAAAGTACGCGAAAAACGAAATGGGCAAAAGGAAACGAATAGAATGAAAAACGGATTTGAAGAGGAGAGAAGGAAAAAGAGATAGAAAAGAGAAGAACTGGAGAAGAATAATAAGTAGTACCTGTAAAAAAAATGAAAAGAAAAGAAACACGGATTTGAAGGAGGAAGAGGAGGAGAGATGGAG